>NW_021680904.1:158179-163246 GCF_001412515.2 Diachasma alloeum | reverse complement strand
AATCATGGATCATTTCTGTATTGGATCTATTGTGAAGGGAGGAGATGGGGGTTCTGTAGTAAGCATTATTGATAACGCGGAGAAATTTGTTTTGGGTGATTTCCAGCTTAGCGATGTGCGTGGGGGCAGCATTGTGCCAGACCGGGCAACCATAGGTTATTACCGGTCTAACTAATGCCTTGTACAATTTGCGTTTGATTTGGGTTGACAGGGCTTTATTTTTGAATAGAAAGTAAAGTCTGCCCATGATGGCTTTCGCTTTTTGGTTTGCTGTATGGATGTGGGTGGTCCAAAGGAGCTTTTGTCGAGAGTAACTCCTAGGTATTTAGCAGATTTTGAGCTTTTGATGTCGTTATTTCTTAAAACGAATGAATTGCGATAACATTTTTTTGTGGCAAACATTACGAATTCGGTTTTTGTTTCATTGACATTGATCTTAATTGTAGCTAGTTTATCTATGATTGTTTCTGCTGCTCCTATGAGTTTTTTAATGGTATAGATCTCCGATGTACTGGAAGAGTACAGGGCGAGATCGTCTGCAAAACCTGCAATATGGACTCGATCAGGAATGTTGTTGAATAGGTGAGCGATGTAGAGGTTGAATAATGTGGAGGATAGCACAGAGCCTTGAGGGACACCAGCTACGATGATTTTGGGGTTGGACAGTGAAGTAGTGATTCGAACTCGGATCTGGCGATTCGTCAAGTACGAATGGAGGAGCTTGCATAGATAAATCGGAATATTGGATGAAATTAATTGAGAGATCAGGCCCTCATGCCAGACAGAGTCAAATGCTTTTTCACTGTCCAGTAGTAATAGACCCGTGAACAATTTTTTATCGGCTGAATTTTTGATGAAGTTAGTAATTCGTAGGAGTTGGTGTACCGTCGAGTGTTTCTCTCGGAAGCCAAATTGAGAATCAGGAAGTAAGTTGAGAATCTTAATGTTTTTGTGTAAACGCGAGAGAATTACTTTTTCGGCAATTTTCGCGAGGATGGATAACAGACTTATCGGGCGATAACTGACCGGGAGAGAAGGCGCTTTGCCAGGTTTGAGAATCGGGATGACATTGGCGCTTTTCTATGCATCAGGGAAGTGTTGTAGGAGTAAACAGGAATTGATAATTTTTGTGAGGAGGACCAAGGCCTTCCTGGGCAGGTGTTTCAGGATAATGGAGGGGAGGGAGTCGGGTCCAGGAGCAGAGCAGGTCTTCAGTTTCCTGATTATTTTGTCTATTTCTTGGGGGGAGGTGAGGGCAGAGCGGGAGTGAATTGGGACGCCGAGGGATCGGAGAATGCATGTGAAATATTTTCATGGGTTGATCGATTCGTGATCGGGTCGCCTCTCTCGAAGGCGAGTTGGTGGATGTTGGCGTAATGCTCGCAGAGCATATTCGCCTTTTCCACGTCGGAGGTGGCGGTAAAGATATTGTTTTTGAGGGGAGGGAGTTGTGTGTCAGGTGATGTATTGAAGGATTTTGCTATTTTCCAGATGGAGGTATCTGATGGGGATATGGATTTGAGTTTTTTATCCCAATTTTTCTGGATGAAGTTTTTTATTTTGGCTTGGATGAATTTGGTGACTTTGTTGAGGAGGGGTTTGAGGGTGGGGTCGCGGGAGGACTGCCAGGATTTCCGGAGTTTATTTTTCTGCTTGATGAGGTTTTTCAAGGCAGGGGGGAGGGGTTGTTGGTTTGTGGGAGGCTTGGATTTGGGGATGTGTTTTTCTGCACTCTCGTGGAGGAGAGTGGAAAAGGATGAGATGGCTATATCGATGTCTTTCGTGCACTGGATGGTTGGATTTGCTGTGGGAATCTTTTCATTGAGCTCGGTCTTGAAAGCGGCCCAGTTCGCTTTGCGAAAATTCCACCTCAACGGAGGAGGATTTAGGCTTGGGGAGCAAGTGAGGGAAAATATCAGTGGTAGGTGATCAGAGGGAGATTCATGGAGAAGTGAGAAGTTGTTAATCAATTTGGGCTGATTGGTGATGAGTAGGTCGATGGTACTGGGAGTATTACCAGACCGGGGGTAATGGGTAGGTTCAGGTGTGGTGAAAAGATGGTATGGGTTCGATGCAATGAAATCGGTGAGGAGGGAGCCTGATTTGTTGGGGGTGGCTGGGGTCCAGGTTGGGTCTTTGGAGTTGAAGTCTCCTGCTACGATCGTGGGATGCGGTGAGGAGCGGAGTGCGGTGAGTAAGGATGTATCCAGTTCGTTACAAGGGGAGTTGTAGATGGAATAGATCTGGATGGTTTTGTGGCTGGTGGAGGAGATGGAGATGCCAACGTATTTGGTGGAAGACTGGAAAGTATGAGGGAGAGGAGTGGGTAAGGGAATTATGGATGGCAATGGCTACGCCTCTGCCTGTCCGTCCCGAGACATCCCCCCGAATCAGTTTAAAGCCCGGTAAGTCCATTTTTTTTTGTTAGGTTTGAGGTTTGATTCCGAGAGCAAGACTATACGACTGCTCTGACTATCCAATAATGAAATGAGTTCGTGTTCATGTAATGGTAAACTGCTTACATTTAAGACTAAGGTGTTGGTGTTGTTATGAGGGGCCATTGTTCGAAGCAGAATCTTTTTCAAAGAAATGGGAATATTCGTGGATAATTTGTAAAGAGTCGAGTGCATTCTGGGATGTTTTCAATCTATTCGTCATTTCGCGAAGTTGATCAAGAACTTTGGATATGTTAAGTTTATCCAAGTCGAGAAAGATTGATTCTGCCTCAAGTAGCATGTCTCTAGTATTTCTTATCTGGTTTTCGTAGTTTCTTGGAACAGGCCTTGATGACGTCTGGGGTTGTTGACCGGAGCAGCTGGTCACTGGTGTTTGTTTACGATTTGCGATTAACTTCGCAAGAGGTGGTCCTTCGGTGGTGACGTTTTGTATAGACTGTTGACTTTTCTTCTGCTGGGGCTTCGGTGTGTTGAACGACATCGGTGATTTAAATTCGGAGTAGTCAGAGAGCCAATCATCAACGGCTAACAGATCAGCTGGAAGTTGGTCTCTGTGTGTGTTGAGGTCTGTCGGTGGGAGCTCACTGGATTCTTGTTGTGGAAAGCGAGAATTCTTTTTAGCCATACCGTTGGCATATTTGATGCGTTGAGGGCATTGGCGGAAGCTTGCCACGTGACCCCCGTTGCAATTGGCACATTTTGGTGGCTCCTTTGGGCAGTCCTTGATGTTGTGCTCAAGTGCACAGCGAACACATCTGACTGGGCGCTTGCAGTGGAAGCTAATGTGACCGAAGGATTGGCATCTGTAGCATTGGGAGGGCTCTCCCCATTCGAGCGGTATTTTTCAACGCGCAATGTGTGGTACATAATCGTACGTACATTTCGTATTTGCGTGATGTTTGTCTCTGGGTCGGTGAGGACAGTAAACACAAGTAGCTTCCTCTTTGCCTGAGTCTCCTTGTTTAACTTGGAGTACTGATGAACAGGCAAGACCTTGATGTTATTACTCGTTAAGTCGGCCTGTATTTCCTCTGGTGTGAAAGAGGCAGGTAGCCCGTGAATTACGTATTTCTTTGGTTTATCCTTCTTGAAACCAAAGGAATGGAATGACTAGTGTCTCTCTTCGAATATCTGAGATATTGCCTCGTGGTCTTCATGGGTCTTGGGATATATAAACACCTCTCTCCCCTTATCGGAAATTTTGAAATTACCGTTACAGGTCTTGACAAGGAGTTTGATGAGTTCTTTGTGTTCGAGATTGGCGTTTGCTAGGCTGATGTGTGGTGGAGTTTCCTTGACAGTGGTCCTGGGAACGCTCTGATCTTGTGTTTTGTGGAGATCCTGGGCCAGGCTATCGAATGAGGTGTTGAAGCTGGTGTTTGTGGGGGGTTTCCCGTATTTGGCGGGAGCTTGGGATTTGGCGTTTTTGCGTTGTTTGGGATCACTTTTCTGGACTTTTGCTGGGGTCTCGGCACTAGTATCGGACGAGTCCTGATTGATTTCATTTTTACCTTTGCTTTTCCCCATGATGGAGGAGGAAGGTAAGAAATTTAATGGTATGAACTATGTAAAACGTGCTGGTACGATTAGGTGTGGGCTCAGTGGAGCGAGCGTCGAGGCGAACCTCAATGCTCGAGAGCCTGAGGCGAACTGACCAAAAGGTAACATCGATAAATATGCTAATAAAAAAATTAACAAATTGCAAAAAATTAAATCTAAACTATTAACTGCATATAACAAATGTTTGAAAAATGATCCAAAAAAATTAAAAGATGAAACACAAAATATTCAAAATTTATTGAAGATCTGCAAAAAAAGATTGAACTCAGCGTTTAATAGTGCGGTTGAAAAACACTGGCAGAATATTTATAAAAAAAATTGATTACAGAGATTCCAAAACTTTAATGCCTACAATAAATAACATATTTAGACCAAAAAGAAAACAAATAATCAAAGAACTGAGAATGAATTCAAATAACGATTCTCCGTTAAATGAAGCACAATGCAGTGTTGATCAGATTCCCATTGATAACAATGAATGTTATCAGTGAAGAAACAGATCTAATTAATATTCTCGGTGCTCACTATCAGAAAGTAAACTCTCCTCGCTACCTCAACGAAAACACCAGATTAAAAGAACTAATCCTTATATATAAAGGAAAGCATAATGGCTGCCGAATGAAAACTCGAATTGAAGAATGTAGAATCGATTCACCGAAAGTCGAAGTCGAACGGACGTGTTCGATCATGAACTTATGAAACAGAAATAGAGTGTCGTATCGAATAAATTGCCACATGTTGTTATCTTCAGAGTCATTGCGGCGGGTGAAAGACGCATTCTCATGAGAACTTTCATGAGAATGAGCAATTCGGCCCCGACAGTGCTATTTACGAAAGTACGCTAGAATTACAAATCGGATTTCTAACCTCGAATAAGAAACGAACACCGTGTATACATTGAATACATCAGTGCATATTTTCTATAATACACGCATTTGTTTATAATTAGTGGAATGGGAAATGATTTTTTGGTGATAAAAGTTACGAGCTGACAAGATTAAATTATAGATGATTAATGAACTTGAATGTCGAGAATGAATTGAAAAAAAAA
>NW_021680904.1:148971-157094 GCF_001412515.2 Diachasma alloeum | reverse complement strand
TTTTGAAAATTACAAAACATTTACAATATCTCTCAAATATTCGAGGATTGTTGAATAAATAATGGGAAAACAATTGTCATGAAAAGTCATGAAAGCCCGAATACTGCACTCTGATTAATTGAAATGCGAAAGGNCTGATTCATTGAAATGCGAAAGGAGGAAATAATTTGGTAATTCTTCAGATTTTCTCCACAATTCCACAAAAATTTTCAAGTTTCTTGAAAAAAATTAATATAAATTTCGAAAGATTATAGAAAATTTGAAAAAATTTTAGATGATTAGATGATGAAAGTTTGAAGTTTATGACATCGTCGAATAAAATTGTGAAAAAATCATGAATGAAGCGAAAACACTTCGAATTAGCGAAAGAAGATCAGAATTGACCCCATAATTTTTCTAGAAAAATAATTGAATACTTTTGTCAAGTTGCAAATGGAAATAAAGAGGGAGGTGAAGACAAAAAAATTATGGCCTGTGAGAAATTTGATAATTGTTGTTTTGCACTCTGAATATAATTTTGATTACAATAGTAATTAAAATTTCATTCAATGAGGACGGAAACTCAGAATTAGTGGATCACTTATTATAATATTTAAATTGAACAAGCAATGAACCGAGACGCATTGTTTTCATTAACTTTAACACTCAATAGACTAAAACGACGATAAATCATTAATTTTCGAAAGAAACAAAAAAAGCAAAGGCATAATAAATGGGCATCAACGTCGCGGCCGCTTGCGGCCGCGGCGGCGCTAGTTGATAATAAAATCGAAACATTCAAATCTGAAATGTGCGATGATATAAATAACGGAGTTTCAGTCACTAATTTCGATAAAAATAAGAAAGGCTCAAACGCCCGATCGAACTCATCTATTGAGAATTCCTTTACTGACGTTAGTACAGTAAGATTAATTCTCAAATATCCACCTAATAAAATATCAAGTGGATTAGACAAAATTCCTCCAATAATAATTAAACATCCTCCGGATTCGGTGATAATAGACTTAACAAAAATTTCCACTAATGCGTTGAATAATTACTATTTTCCCTCACGGTAGAAAACAGCTCTGGTAATTCTCATACATAAAAAAGACAAAAATTTAGCTGATCCCGCAAGCTATAGAGCAATTAGTATTAGGGTGTCCCATAGCATGTGACCAAAGTAAATTGCAAATAACTTGGATACAGTAAAATGTAAATAAGTGTTCTTTTTTTATTGTACAAAGAACATTCGGCAAATTACAATACAATTCTTTCCAAGTGTCTGCCATCACTTCTACTACAGAACTCTATCCTGTGTTCGAAACTGGTATAGATGCGCTGTATTATGTTTTTATCAACAGCTCGGATAGCATCCTTAATTGCGTCTTGCAACTCTCCCACCGTCGTCGGATGCTTCTCATAGCACTTGTCCTTGAGGGAACCCCATAGGCAAAAATCGCAGGGATTTAAGTCAGGACTGTAACCTAAGCCTAACACACGAGTGCCGTAAATGGAAAAAAGTATTTCAAATACTCTAGCAGTCCTATGTGGAGCGGCACCATCTTACATGAAGTAGAAATTCTTGACTGATTTTTTCGTGCCCAAGGAAAGAAGTTCTTTTTCAAGAACTCACAGTAAATATCAGCACTGATTGTCGGACTCTCAATAAATTCAAGGAAAATACCTTTTATTGTAATTGCCGCCCATGCAGTGACTTTTTTCGGGTGTGAGGAGTTGGTTTCAATAACGTGAGGATACTCAGTCCCCCAAAAGCGAAAGTTTTGTTTATTTACTAAGCCATCTAAGTAGAAATGTGCTTCGTCCGAGAAGATGATATTCTGTGCCTTCATTTCCTTGGATTCAAAAAAATTGTGAAGTTCTTGGCAAAATTGCACACGGCGAGCCATCGCCTCCTCACTTAAAAATTGACGTACAGAAATTTTGTAGGGATGGAAGTTTAAAAACATTTTCAAGATGTGGTGAAGTGAAGTTTTTGACTTTCAAGGTTTGAGAAGCCTTTCGAAGAGTATCATTTGGATATTTTTTGAAATGTTCTTCAGTTGTGCGGACAACTTCATCCGTGTTTACAGTACGTGAAGGACGAGGATGCTCATGCCTTCTATCGTCTAGTGTACCGTACTGATCAAATTTCTTAATTATCCTGAAAATACCCATAATTGGCCGAAAAATGCGTCCATTTTCAACAAAAGAAGAAAACAAAATTTTTTGGTTAGTTACTTCATTCACTTTATTTACCGTTTGAGACTCGAATCAGATACTCGTGTGTGTGCTATACTTGGAATGAAATGCTCTTATAGCTGCAGTAGCTGAATCTGCTTTTCGGTAATATGATTTGATGAGGAATGATTTTTGTTCGATAGTTAAATTTTCCATTTTGGTGCTGCAATTCCCGAGCGACTGAAGCATGAATGAAATTTGCGAAGAGTCTCCACTTCAACCATATATGGACCATTCCACTGAAATAGCGATATTCGTGTCCTCGGACTTTATTACCAAAAAATATAATTAATTCGCAATTTTTTTGAAAAATCATCAAGCTATCTTATTCTCCTTATCGAATTGTATACTTTTAGTGAAAATTTTAACCATTTCATCGTATGAATTTATTTTAAACACCCAAAAAAGATGAAAAATATCACATATTTATCGGACCATTTCGTTGAAATTCACTATTTGATCGATATTTTGTCTCATAAATTGAAGATAAAAATAATTTATCTCTTTGGGGTATGAAAGAAGATAAAAAATGTAACAGTTTCCTACAAGAATTTATTATGAATTGTCCATAACAAGTGAGCTATAGTGATTTGAATTTTGTCCTCTAATTTTGAGAAAAATTGAACAATCGCCTCCAGCGCCATCTTGTGTGGTTATTAAGTGGCGACTGTTGTGCACTTCACTAAATAGATGTTCAGTGCAATGTTTACATCCATCAGTGCCAGTGTAAACTTTGTTTTTGGAGCAGATTTGGACTGATTACTCCGAAAAAAGGTATGTCACACTTTTTAATGTCACATACATATTTTGATATTTCTCTTGTCTCGTGCGTGATTTTCATTGGGAAATTGGCACATATATAGAACTCGGTGGTTCAAACTTGATTCTCATTGGAAATAGATAATAATCAAGCCGTTGTCAAATGAGATTAGGTTGAACATAAAATGTCGCACCTGTGAAATGTCACAATTTTTTATTCTTAATTTCGATGCCAAAATTATTTTTTTGTATCAAAAATGGAAAAAAAAATTTCTTTTCATTGTAGGTGGCTCGGAGGGTTGATAAGGAAATGGAAAAATGTCAACGGAAATCGAGAGCTGCTTCAAAATCAAATCGCAACGAGCAATTGAAAAGGAGAAGAACGATCAGCAAAATTGAGGAGGCAAAAAAGTCAACAATATAAGATTCATTGTCAAAAAGAACGAGAAAGGCAAGCAAAAAAAAAAATCGGAGCAGAAACAAAGGCCTGCTCATGAATTGACCAAGAGACAACTGAAAGAACGCCGAGAAAAACAAAATGAGCGTAAGAGAAATTCACGAAATAGACAAAAACAATTAGCAACCAATCCTCCAAAAGGTAATGTTAACAACGACAATGTTATCTCTAAACAAGCAAGAGTGGGGAGAAAGAGAATTACCAAAAATTTACGACAGTGCTATCGAGAAAATGAAAAACTGAGAAATCAAAACAAAAGACTGACCAGAATGAAAGTTTGAAGAAAACTATAAATAAATTGAGAAAGAGAATTGAGAGGTCGAAATTGACGAAACAGTCAATATCTCCAAAGTCAAAAGTCAAAAGGTTTTTGAGCAGAGCTTTGGCAGGAAAAGTTGTCAAGAAGTATTGTCACTTGAATTTCTTTAAAAAAATATTGTGCCAGTCATATCATCAAGGACACACGCTGATCGAACATTACTCGAATATGTCAGAAAACAGAAGGCTAATCTGAACTTTATCATAAACAATGTCAAAACTTCTCCAGAAATATTTAAGAATAAGTTGGAGGTTGTAATACACAATAACAACAACACCAGCATAGTTTGGTTGCAACGTTTTTGCACGAAAACACAATTAAAAACGAATAGTAATGGATATTAATTATAATGAATGTTGTTATGATGCAACAAAAGAATTTTTCAGTATTTATTAGATTAAAATGTCTAATTGTTTTTAGATCTCTGTTAGTCCACAACATCACATGGACTTTTAGAATTTAAATTAAAATTTTTTGCCCTGATGACGAGTTCTTTGAGAACTCGAAACGTTGGCACTTGGAAATTAAGCAGTTGTTTCTTCATTTTGATGATTTAAATCAATTAATACCGCTTATTGGACCGTTTTTGGCTGAGGGGAGAGAAGGAAAAGTAAATGTCAAAACTTTTTTTGAAGAAACTTCTCGGATCCTAGCAAAAAAGCGTGTAAAAATATCAATGGCCAATTGATCTCTGGACGTTATATGAATGCCAATATCAAAGATTTATTTACAAAATATTGTGCTGAGAACTCGTTTCGGATTAGCTATTCTTTTTTGCCAAACATCGCCCAGTTTATTGCGTGGCTCCAAAAGTCAGTGAAAGAGACACCTGTGCTTGTTTCACACATGAAAATTTTTCTTTACTTGTCAGCAGTTGTTGCATAACATTAACGCGGTTGACTCGAAAAATTGAAAATTACGAGGACCGATCCCTTGGGGTCGTAAATCCCAGGAATGCCAGAAGTGCAGCTCGCCAATGAGTATCCAACGATTGAGATGGGCACGTAAACCGTCTCAATGTATGTTGAGAGAAAATCAAAGTTCAGGGCGTTTCAAATGAAAAAGAACACTTTCACTAAAACACCTTAATTTTAATTACACAAAAAGAAGTTCAATGATGACACCAATGTTTTTACAAGAGAGAATTTCACAGAGTTGACATTGTCTATTGAAAATTAATGAATATTGTTCTTGAGACTTAAATAGTAGAAATGAAATTGCACTTTGGAGTTTTTTGAATGATTATTGCACTTCAGAATTTTAGAAAAAAACTGTTGACTAAATTTGAAGATACTTGGATAAACGTGAGAGGCTCAGTGAGAAGAGTGTCTTCACTGGCCCTCGTCTTGAAGGTTACTAAACTTAAAATCTGAGAGAAAATGTAAAGTTCTCTAGTTATTTAGGAAGGGATATGCGAAATCTTATTGGCTAGGTGATATTTGCTAGCTTAAATGTAATTGGTTGAAGAAAGTGGGAGGGCATCTCTCTGAAACCGTTGGGACCGTCCAGAGGTTTTTCCGAAATCTGGCATACCCTTTTTTTTGCTACTGGGGAAAAATAAGGGATGCCAGGATTTCCCAGAGTGGACATTTGGCTTGCACATGTTGGGCCTGAGGTGGACATCCTTCCGACTTTCTTCCAACCCTAAATTTACGACTCGACCGCAATAAAACGGAGTTTTAAATCCGCCGTTTGAGTTTTAGGGGGGCCTGTTCGATAGTAAAACAAAAAAAAAGGGACAGACAAGTCGGAACAGGCTCACGCTCTTTACAACATGAGAAAATGAATTTTTCCCCAGTTCCATGCGAAACAAAATATCGGTCTCTGCACCGAACAGCAGTCTACATCGAATCAAAGTTCTAAAAGAAAGCTCAACAGAAAAAGTGTTGAAATCCCTCACGTGTGATAATGGATCAAAAGAATGCCTCTCTCGGAAGTGTCAAATCTGTGTAAATAAAGAAGTCGATATTAATTTTCACGGCAGTGACTGTAATGAAGAGATGTCTTATGTAAAGTGGGAGACATCTCAAGTTACACGTCTCAATGAAAAAACTAAGAAGCCTATCACGATCCCTATGACAAAAAAAACAAAATTAACTCCACAATCAACCAGGGAATAAATTTATTTAAAAATCAATTGAATAGTTTAATGGCTCATGAACATCGGATAGTTCATCAGAAGGAAGCTCTAAAAAAACTGACAAAAGATTTGAGAAGCGACGAAATACTCTTTTTAATTGATTTTAGTGAAAATTATTCAGATAAATACAGTACAGAAGTGCAATCGGTGCATTTTGGTGCTAGCCGGCAACAATACATATTAGTTTTTCACAAGGCTTTACAACATTTTCAGAATCTTTCAGACATGATCCCGTTGCAATTATTGCCCACTTGAAAAAAATTCTTGATTTCCACTTTCTTCAATTCCCAGCAATAAAAACAATCCATTTTCAAAGTGATGGCCCAACTACGCAATATCGTAACAAGGAAATGTTCTATTTAATAACTCAATTTCTCCCACTGTGCTACTCCGAAATTACACACATGACCTACAATTTTAGCAAGGCCGGTCATGGAAAAGGACCAGCTGATGGAATTGAGGGAAGTTTAAAAAAAATTGCCGATGATCATGTCAAATATGGTCATGATATTCCAGATTTCGACACTCTTATCGAAACCCTTCGCAATCGAACAAAAACTGTGCATATTGATACCGTTACAACTGAAGAAATTGAAGCTATAGATTCAATGTTGCCTGATCAAATAAAACCATTTACAGGCACAATGAAGCTACATCAATACACTTGGACAAAAAATAATCCTTCATGTATTTTGTTCAATTCGTTCAGTTGCTTTGTTTGCCCTCTGAGTAACAAGTGCCACCATTTCTCGATCGGTGGCCTTGATTATCAGGTACAATTACATACAGTAAAAAAACCCGCACTAAACGCCTCGAAGCAGACGAACCTTGATATTTCAAAGGAAAAACGACCGAAGAAAAGTAATATGAAAATCCCGAAGAAAACTAAAGAAACTCCAAGCGAACCCCTCAGAAGAAGTTCCCGGTGCGTATTCACTTTTTTCTTTCATTATTTTGAAATTTCCATCATTTTCATCCAATTTTGTTATTTTTCTCATTCTCTCGACATAATAAACACTTATTCTTTACTGCTCTATTTTCGTTTACCGTACTTCTGTCTTCTTTCAAATGATTACTCTATTTAATTAGTAATTAAGTCCAATTTAAAAAATGTTAAAAAATCATTATATAATGTTAAATACATGAATAAATTAATTTTTCTACCAATTATCCCTGTATTTCATTGAAAAATATCGAACAAATAATTTATTTTCAATAAAAAATTGAAAATTTTCGTAATCCAGCTGAAACAGCAAAACAATTGAAGTTGTAGCGCAATGCGAGTCAGGGGGTCTTTCTAATACCCTAAATATGCTGTATATACGTTAAAAAAAAATTTATCGGCATGTTGACATTTGAGAAAAAGTCGCCGTGAAAAAACGCTATTTGCGTAGAATCACCCCTATTAGACTTTAGACTGCACTGCCACCTTGCGGTATTCTACGCAATTTAATTTGGTCACATGCTATTGGGGACGCTATAAATCGCTGCGATGTCTGGTGGGTATCGCCTGCACTAAGAAAAATGGCCGTCCGATGGTCGTTGGTACTTCAATCAATTATTTTGCAAATCCTCAAGTTTTTCTAAAATATCACACCATCGGAACTTCGAGTACAACAATAAAAAACAATACAGGAATGAATGAGTCGAAGAGGAACTACTACTGTCAGCTATAATGTGAGCGTTTGAACAAGTTTGAACGAGTAAACCATTGGTCGTCCATGTTATGAGGGCGATCACCACGCCACCATCGGTAAATAGCGGTCCCAATGGGACACCCTGTACGTAGCAGTAGATAATGAAAATGAAATATCTAATAATCTGAATGTGTTACCCAAAGAGGATAGACCTGAGTAGAGGCCCGGATCGGGGGGTTTGACTCACTCCAAGAAAGTTAGATGGTACCCCAGGGGAAGGTGGCGTCCCGGTCGAATTGTCGGTGAATGTGAGTCGAGTGCGTGGGTAACTCGGCAGTAGCAGTCCCGCTGTCACAGGGACAGGTTTGGAGGGGGACTTTTGTCCTCCTTGTACTCAATGTTTACTTTATGTTTTTCAGTTGATTTATTCGCCGACTAATTAATATTAAGGGATGAAACAAAGACTGTTCAATGGAGAATTAAATTCCCCATCCATCAACCCCCGTTTCATCCCTTAATNGTCGCGACTTTCGTCGCAGTTATTATTTTTTCATTACAGAGATTAAGGAATGAAACGGGGGTTGTTGGGTG
>NW_021680904.1:141301-148936 GCF_001412515.2 Diachasma alloeum | reverse complement strand
GAAACGGGGGTTGAAGGATGGGGAATTTAATTCTCCATCGAACAGCATTAGTTTCATTCCTTAATGTTAATTAGGAGGGGAGAGACGATTTTTTAATTAGCGGGCGAATTAATGGGGAGTCACTCTGCGCCGAGAAAACATTGGGTTTCTTATAGCCCCGTGATTTTCGTCGCAATATTAATTTTTTTATTGCAAAGATTAAGGGATGAAACGGGGGTTGATGGATGGGGAATTTAATTCTTCATTGAACAGTCTTTGTTTCATCCCTTAATATTAATTAGTCGGCGAATAAATCAACTGAAAAACATAAAGTAAACATTGAGTACAAGGAGGACAAAAATCCCCCTCGGAACCTGTCCCTGTGACAACGGGACTGCTACTGCCGAGTTACCCACGCACCCGACTCATTAACCGACAATCCGACCGGGACGCCACCTTTCCCGTGGAGTACCATCTAACTTTCTTGGAGTCAGTCAAACCCCCCGATCCGGGCCTCTACTCAGGTCTATCCTCTTTGGTCTTACCGAACAAAGTAAATAATTTATACTCTTCTTGGAATTTGAGAGTTAACCCATTGAAAAGTGAAACCGTCCTATTTAGAACTACCATGAACCATATGTCAAATGTTAAAAAACAAAGTATAAAAAAATTTGAAATAAAAATCAAAAACCCAGATACCAACGAAGAAACTAACATTCCTAATAAAGAAATAGTTAAATATTTAGGAGTACACATTGACTATTTAGTTCGATGTTCAAAACATTTGGACATTCAAATAGAAAAAGCCAGAACGCGTTATAAATCTCTGGGCTTCCTATTTCATAACAAATATATCAATAAGAGGGACAGAATTATATGCTACCTATTACTTATCAGACCTTTACTACCTTATGGGTCTGAAGTTTTATGGAACTCTATGGGGCTCATCAGATGGAGCGTCTTAGAGTTTTTGAAAGAAAATGTTTAAGAGCCTGCCTTTTCATGTATCGATCTCCTCACTCCAACTACCAACACAATGTGAGCAATAAAGCATTATACGATAGAGCAGAAATTCCAAGAATCGATATTTTCATCCTCAGATTAGCCAGAAATTATTTCAACAAACTCAAAGATATTGAAAACGAAGCGATAAATGCTCTGACGCAGTTCCCAGCTGATGAGGCGATCGGAAGAGCTAGATGCGGTGACATCAAACCCCAATATTTTATTCATTATGATAAATTAGGTTTATTCCAAGACGAATGGAATAAACCCATTTTATTCCACATAAGTAGACATAAAAAAGTAAAAAGAATCCCCATTGATGATTTCGAATCCAGGGAGATGATCTATTCTAGAGTAATTCCAAAAATAGACATTGATAGTTTCGATAAAGTAAATCAGAAATATTGGTGGCTGGAAGCAGATGATAAGTATATGAGAGAACTCGTAGATCGTGAAATAATTTATAAACAATTGATCAAAAACAAGAACAGACATTTTAGATACTAATAAAATAACTACAAAAAAAAAAATTACTGCTTTATACCATCAAGAAATATTTATTTTTTTGTGATCTAATACCAAAAAATTCCATATGGGGTATTCCATGTGAATTCACCCAGGTCAAAACCCTCACCATCGCCAATCATATTGCCGATTTTTCCTGTGGTTGTATATGGAAAAATATGACTTCTTAAATTTTTTTAGATTTTTTGAGGCATCCTGTGGACAGCCATGTTTTTTTGCAAGTTTTATCTCCAAATGCCTGTAACTTCCGTAAAAATCAACCCATTTGAGTTTTTTTTTACAAAATGTGCGTCTTCGAACACACTTTCCATATAAAAATTTGCCAATTTTTTTCAATTCGTTCTTCCATCGATTTCCTCAGAAAGACCTCAAAAAACTTCAAAAAACGAGTCGTTTTCAAAGTTGGACCCTTTTTATATTTTTCAAAAAAATTCAGTGAATATATTGAACCAAAACAAAATTTTTCACCAAAGGCCAAAGTGAACTTCCCATTTCGTGGCCGTCAATTCCAATTGGAATATATGAATCCGGGATGAAAAATTTCAAAAATTTCAAAATTCTTTTCGCATTTGAACGCAGATGCAATACTTGAATTTACCGCCTGAAGAATCACTGCATTATATTCGAATCTGGAACAATTTGATGATTTTTTGAAAATTCGTTAATAATAAATCTTTCCGAGTGGTGTGTTCTAGTAGAGATTCCACTTTTGTCTTTGGTGAAAAATTTTATTTTGGTCCAATATATTCACTGAAATTTTTTGAAAAATATAAAAAGGGTCCAACTTTGAAAACGACGCGTTTTTTGAAGTTTTTTGAGGATTTCCTAAGGAAATCGATGGAAGAACGAAATGAAAAAAATTGGCATATTTTTATATGGAAAGTGTGTTCGAAGACGCACATTTTGCAAAAAAAAAAACTTAAATCGGTTGATTTTTACGGAAGTTACAGGCATTTGAAGATAAAACTTGCAAAAAAACATGGCTGCCCACAGGATGCCTCAAAAAATCTGAAAATATTTGAGAAGTCATATTTTTCCATATACAACCACAGGAAAAATCGGCAATATGATTGGTGATGGTGGGGGTTTTGATCTCGGTGAGTTCACATGGAATACCCCATATAAAGTAATCGAGATACGCGGCAGCGTATCGGCCAAGAAAAGTTTTGACTCCGATTGTACAAAACATCAGGCCGATCGCTGCTGTGTATCTATACACGAAGCAACTACCCCCTCCACTACCTCCGAATCATATCCATTAAATAAATTACAAACGTGACGAGCTACATAAAAAATACTCTTAGTTACATTATATAAATTGGCCACAAGCTTCTCATTGATGTAACTATTTTTTTGTTCGGAGCAATATTTAAAAAAATACGCGCATAGCAACGGGTTCATATGCACATTCTCGCATTTCACATCAACTCCTGTCATTTTTTTGTTACGGAGTTGGTAGCAGTGCAATACAACCACACGCACCAAGGAGGGAAGCCCGGGAATTTACAAATTGAATATGGTGCAGGAATGATGAATTCCACAGATATTTTTCATTCGAGTTTCGTGCACAAATGAATTCTCGAAGAAGCAAATTCAGTCGGAAAATCTTGAATAAATAATTAAAAGTCGGTGTGGAATAGAACTATTTGTTTTACTTCGATTGTTAATTGGAAAGATGATTTATCGTGTGAAAAATAAATGAGCCGAATTGAATTGAAAATGAAAAAATTTACAGGATATATAAACGATTCCTACAAAAACAAAAACACATGTTTTTGTAAAAAAACTGCGCCAAGAAAAAGTTTTGTTTGGTTCTTACTGGAAAGTAGAAATTTATGAAAAATACAAAGGAATGAAAAAGAAAGCCAAGTCAGCAATGTCGAATAAACGAAAATAATGCACAATCAGATTTCTATAAGAGAAATAGTTTCAAATCGAATGAGGATTNAGCAATGTCGAATAGATGAAAATAATGCACAATCAGATTTCTATAAGATAAATAGTTTCAAATCGAATGAGGATTTCAAAAAAATTCTTGATGAAATAAAAAATTAGTAGGAGGACCAACGTTCTTGGCGCGGAGTTTTTCAACTCATTGTCTAGTATCAGTCTAATTCTCCAGCTTCTGATCCGCGCCAAGGACGTTGGTCTTCCTTCTACTAATTTTTTATTTCATCAAGAATTTTTTAAAAATCCTCATTCGATTTGAAACTATTTCTCTTATAGAAATCTGGTTGTGCATTATTTTCGTTTATTCGACATTGCTGACTTGGCTTTCTTTTTCATTCCTTTGTATTTTTCATAAATTTCTACTTTCCAGTAAGAACCAAACAAAACTTTTTCTTGGCGCAGTTTTTTTACAATTAAATAATTACACTGAAAATTGATTTTTTTTCCTCCTATTGCGAATACCTTGTTGTGCCTTTTTTCATACATACCGCAAAAATTGTTACTTTTTTAGGCACACAAGGAAGTTAAAACTTTTAAATATTAGTTGCAAAGATAATTGCACTTTAAACAAAATAAAAGGTTATTATAAAATTAAATCCTAAAAATACCAAATAAACTAGAGAGTCACTAATGGACCATAAGTTTAAACAATGTGATGATGATGTTTAACATGAAAGTTTTTTGATTCTAGTTTTTAAGATATGTACATATGTAAATACTGACTGTTTATGGACTAAAAACCTTGAAAAACAAAAAAAGTAAGAGCACCCGACGCGACATTGGGAGGTCCCGAGACGGCTGAAGACTTGCCCAATGACTTTGTCTCTTGACTCGACTGACCTTCCATTGGATCTCGGTCGAGAGACGGAGCACCAAAATTTAAATTGTCTCCATTCAAGAGCGCCTAATGTGTTCAAGCATGTCCACCATTCCGAGACTGGTGGAGACATACCCAATGACTTTGTCTCTTGACTCGACTGAGCTTCCATTTGATCTTGATTGAGAGACGAAGCACCAAATTTTAAATTCCCTTCATTCGCGAGCGCTTAATGCATCCAAGCATGCCCACCATTCCGAGGCTGCTGGAGAAATGCCTAATGACCCTCTCTCTTGACTCGATTGATCCCCTGGACAAGTTGGCCGGGGGTCGAGCACCAAAATTTTGTTTTGCCTAATTGAATAGCACCTAATTCGGGGAATCCGCCATACCCATATGCCTAGCACCCCTACCCTTTTTCCATTCAAATTGTTTCCTTGCAAAAGCTTCCATTCTTGTTTAAAAAAAATATTTTTCCGCAGTTTTCTCTCCAGCATCTGAGAACACCTAAAAAGCGCCTACTTATTAGGTGTATAAATTAATTCTCGACCCCTAGATTAATTAATCAGAACACCTATTTGAATTAAAAGAATTCCCCCGCAATAAACGGCGTTTCGAAGCGCCATCTGTAAACTATCAAACCACCCAAGTCCGATTGTGATGTGATTAACACAACCTCAAAAAACACAGTGAATAAAAATTTTGTTCGACAAGCAGCACTTGAGGCACTGCCTTCTTTTCACCTTCCAATTTGGAAAAACTGCCGCAGAAGCACAAAAAATGATTCGGTCGGAATTGGGAGAGAGTGCTGTATCTTATAGCACTAGTAAAAATTGGTTTAATAAATTTCGGGATGGAAATTTTAATCCCCAGGATAAAGAACGTCCTGGGCGACCAAAAAAAGTTGAGGACGAGGAGTTGGATAACCCTCTCTATGAAAATCCCTGCCGAACACAACAGGAGTGTGCTGATACTCTCAAAGTGACTCAATCAGCTATTTCGAGTAGGGATGCGCGATACCGGAGGAAAAATCGAAATCGTCAAAATCGATATGAATTGAAAGAATCGATTTTTATAAATCGATTTTTCCAAAATAAAATCGATCAACCGATATATCGATATCGTTTTTTTTCTGAAAATGTTAAAAATCCCAGAATAATTCTCTTTTTAATTTTTTTGGGCGAGTGGGGCAAAATGGTGGAACTTTTTTCTTTATTCCTTGACACTGGCTTTATGGATCAGGATAAGGATCCAACGAGGAACAGTTGAGTGATGATTACCCAATCCAGGAATGGTCAAACGTGAAACAGAATAAGAAGAAGCGAAGAATTTATTTAATTTATTTTATTGATTTATTTTTGAAGTATTCAGAGTGGCCGGTAGAATCTGTTTGTGTTTCACTTCGGCATTTTGGTTAATTATGGATTCATTTTAACAAAGAAATAATTTGGAGAGAAAATGCCTAAAATTTTTTTTTTTAACTGATTAATATTCCAACGAAAACTGTGTCTTTACATACTCCCCTCAAATCCCTTATAGCCGAGGTAATCCTATAATTAACAAAATGTGAAAGGATTACTCGTTTTGTTATTTTATCGCTCCACTTTCATTTTGTCCCCCACTTCGCAACCAAATTGTTGAAGGATATGGTACGATTACCCTCTTTCAATTGATTTCATCCTGTTGAAAAAAAAATAGTTAATTAGTTCTCATTATATTTAGCATTAATATTTCTTATCATGAAGATCCATGCTCATGCGCAAACAACCACCAATCGAGAGTTATAGCTGGATGTACTGGGACTTCCGATGAAATAAAAACCACAGATGCACAGTCGTCTTTTCGAGCATGAAGGAAAGAAGGTCAACAAAAATTAGCTCAGCATGAATTTCATTGCCATACATGGATGCATACAGTACAGTATGAGTATCGATAACACAAAAATATTGAAATCCTGTGAAAATATGATGGTCATTCAAGAACACAGTTCAAAACTAGCCACATGGGAAGAGAGAAGTAGCACAAATCACCAATGAAATCCGAAAAGAACACTAGACTGAAAATGAAAGTGAAAATGTATAAAAAGCCTCATTCCAACTTCCACTCCTCTTCCGGAAGAGCCCTAAAAAATACGATCTCATTCAGGTGCTCACCAGTGAGTCGCTTCCTGTCCAATGTCTTAATGTGACCAGCCTCTGAAAATATCCTTTCTGTAGGTACAGAAGTACTGACAATACTGACGTAACGAATAGCTAATTCGTACAATGTTGCAAATAAATGCTGCAGTGATTTTCAATGGTGGAATGGATCTTCGTGGCGAGGAATTACTGGTTTTGTCAGGTATTGTCTCAACTCAAAAGCGAGAGTTTCATCGGCAGTATTCTCGTCAACAGATTTTGCTACCAAATCATCATGAGCCTTCCAGAGACAGTTTTTGCAGGAATCTTCAGGCTTTTGTTTAATTATTTGTTTTTTTTTTTAATTGCTTCAACGCCAATCGATTTTATCTCTCTGTCAATGCGAGTGCAAGCATTTGCTGCTGAACGTACGTTCTAGAAGTGAAGTCTGTTGAATCCAGGATTGAGGAATGAATGCTGATACCCAAGTAGCTCTAGAAAGTGCAGTCCGTTCAATTATCAGACGTTAGAGTATAAGATATAGCCTTCTGGAGAGTTGAAGTGTAAGGTTGTTTGCTTTCGACATATCGACTGGTCATCAATTTGGTTATAGTTCTTCGAGACGGTACTGTATAATGTGGAGCAGTTACTTTCATCAACTGTTTGAAGCCTTTTTTGTTCACTATATATCGACCGGCTCTTTGTCTTTAGCAATCATGTATATCAACGCATTGGTAATTTTATCCGTTTTTGCTCCACCTACTGCGAAAGAGTTCACTCTCTCAAAAGCTTCATCAATCCGAGGCAATCTACTCCTTGACATCAATTTCTTTTGCTTTGGGGTTCATCTCCAGCTGTTGATGTATCGCTGCAGTCAGATGTGGTATTCCTCTTCTCAATTGAAAGACATAGGGATTGGTGCTTTCTATCCAAATGCGCTTGTAAATTTGTTGTTCCTCCGGAATGTTTCACACGCGCATTGCAAATGTTGCAAGTGGCATGTGTAGCATCCTTATCACAAAAATAAACCCATACAGAATCTTAGTTTTGAGGCTTTCGCGGCCATTATTAATGACGTGGTTGGCTTCCGGATGGATGCCGCGTTGAGTTTCAGCATTGCGCCGACGTTTCGCAAACATTGCAGTCTGCATCTTCAGGGCTATGAGCTCCGATTCTGAGCTCCGATGTGTGGGGGCAGTCCTTATATACCTTCCCTTGTGGTGGTGGGAGAAGGGGAAGGGG
>NW_021680904.1:117994-138382 GCF_001412515.2 Diachasma alloeum | reverse complement strand
CCCACCACCACAAGGGAAGGTATATAAGGACTGCCCCCACACATCGGAGCTCAGAATCGGAGCTCATAGCCCTGAAGATGCAGACTGCAATGTTTGCGAAACGTCGGCGCAATGCTGAAACTCAACGCGGCATCCATCCGGAAGCCAACCACGTCAAACCCATACAGAACTTTTCTGCTTAGCTCTCGAGGTGTTATCTTCAGCAGAAGACCTATTGTCAACTGTCAAATTCTCGGTAGGACTAGATGACACAATTTCATTTCTAATTCTCCTTTGTGCTCTCTCGGGGGAACTTTCTCTGCTGAAAGATGTTTCACCATCTGGGGAATTACAATTAGAGTTGCAGTACAGAGTCATGGAATGTGCGCCAGAGTCACTGTCATGATGTAATGAAGGGCAAGTGGGCCTAGGTAATTGTTTTGGCTTTTCGACCAGTGTGAACTCAACTTTGTCACTGGATCGGTATAAACGATCGACAGCTTTTCTACTTGGCTTCCACGCAGCTCCACCGGGACCGTATAATAATTGAATAAACTCCCAAGTCCACTCGTTATCACCTGAAATCAGGGGTGGAAACCTCGAATTACATTTGTAATCGAATTACTTGAAAATTACTAAATATATATGATGTATAAAATTTCTTCGGGCGAGATTTTATTACGCTGAGAATTTTTAATTTGTGATTTTCGATTATCAGTTCCGATGAATTATAGTAATCGATAGTAATTACAACGAGAATTACATCAGAATTTTATTGGGATTAAAAATGAAATCGAATTCATATATATAATTTACAATGCCCATTCGGAATTCCTCCAGTAACTGAACATCAACATGCTCTTAATGTTTGGAGTGAATTCAATATCAAAACGTTGAGGGAGTATTCAGATCTCTACCTATAAACTGATCTCTTATTGTTAGTTGGGACTTTTCAAATTTTTCGTCGTAATTGCCTTTTCACTTATGAATTACACCCTTTGCATTATTATACAACACGTAGATTAGGCTTTGATGCTATGCTGAAATATGCAGAGGTGTACTTAGAGCTTTTTACAGATCCAGAAATGATATTATTCATTGAAAAAGGTATTAGAGGTGCAATATCATAATGTTCAAACAGATATGCCTATGCTGATAATCCATTCATGGGTGAGAAATATTATGATCCCTCGCCAGAAACATCATATTTGACGTATTATGATGTGATCAATTTATATGGGGCCGCTATGAGTATCAGTTTGCCATGTGATTCATTTGAATGGGTTGCTACTGGTTCTGTGGACATGTTCATTGCTGCAGATGATTCTCCAGTCGGATATATCCTTGAAGTCGATTTGGAATATCGTCAAGAATTGCATGAACTATATAAAGATTTTCCGCTCTGTCCTGAATATTTCATCCCTCCAGAGAGCAAACACACTAAATTAGCGACCACTCTCTTCCCGAAAGAAAAGTATGTGATACATTACGTACACTTGAAGCAATACACAGCTCTGCATTCATCGTGTTTTAAAATTCAATCAGAAGCCCTGGTTGGAATCTTACATTGATCTGAATACTATGAAAAAACAACAGTCAAAAAATGAATTCGAAAAGAACTTTGATAATTTGATGAATAATGCTGTATTCGGAAAAACTATGAAAAATGCTAGAAAACAGAAAGATATTAAGCTCTTCACACATTGTAGTGGTTGATATGGAGCAAAAGCATTGATAGCAAAACCCAATTTCCATAGCTGTATGGTGTTTGATGATAATGAATGAATGGAACATCTGTATATTTCAAGAAACCTATCCATATTGGATTTATGATCCTCGATTTATCAAAAACTATTATATATTACTTCTATCAGAACTACGTTAAATGTAAATTTGGGGATTCAGCAAAACTCATATATACCGATACAAATAGCTTACTCTATCTGTTTCAAGTACCAAATATCTATGAGTCTATAAAGCAAGACATACACATGTTCGATACATCTGACTATAAAGAGAATAATGAGTATAGAATGCCCCCGCAAACAAGAAAGTATTAGGACTCATGAAGGATGAGAATAATGGTCGAATCACGGTTGAATTTCTAGGCCTACGAGCCAAAACATACGCATTTAGGATGTTGAATGATGAGAAAGCTAAGAAGAAACCTGAAGGTGTTAAAGCTGATACACTTTGGAAAAGCACATCCAATGATTATGAAAATTGTGTTTTTGGTAATGAGCACATTATCAGGAATCAGTATTGAATCCATAGCAAAAAACATGAGGTGCACACAATCTGCTGGCAGAAAATAGTTTTGAGTTGGGAAGATGATAAACGTATGATTTCACTACATACAACAGATACTCTACCTTGGGGTTATTTCGAACCACTTGTGTAATTATATATATATTCTCAGATTGTTTCTCATAATAATAATAGTAATGGTAATAACGTACCTATTTGAATAAATGAATAAACTTTTTCAACATTTAACAAAGCGTTTTTATTGTTTTATGTATACTTGTTTTCTTGCAATTATCATACAGTTATCTTAAAATGAGTATTACATATATTCCGTCTATAGTCTTCTGATAATATAGCATTCAATATTCTTTCATGAAAACTTATTCAACGTTTAAGATCATGATCTCGAGCGATTTTCTTCCGTGAGACACTACATCATCTTCTGTGAGACAATACGGTGGAACTGAGTTCATCTTATTATTATACACATCCTTTTCTCATAAAACATAACTTAGAACTATGTGAAACGAGTTTCAAAAAGAGTTTGTCTATGTTGTTTTTATAATATAGGGTTCAATATTTCATCACGTGAACTTATTCGACGTCTGACACGATCATCATCTCGAGCAATCTGATTAATAGCAAATTTGGAAGAATTGTAAAACTATTGAAAAAGATATTATAACGATTTCAAAAACCATGAGTTGAACTTCACGCTACGAGTTGAGATTCAGTAAACTGCACTTGACTTTGTATTGAGTGTGGATCGTGCAGAGTACGCGAGTTATCCCTACTCCAACTCCCAATGGAAGATTCATCATGGAACAGTCGGGAACCATCAAGAATATTCGAGACCAATCGAGTATCCTATTTCATGCAAGTCTCAATAGGACTCAGCCGACACCCCCACCCCACGAACCGATGAGTCATTGATGACATTCTTCTCGAACGTTCCGCGATCGTAGCGCCAATATCCAATTTCTTACAAGTTCCAACCGGTCATTATGGTATCATATAAGTCCCAACAGGACTCAGGGAGAACCCCCACCGCGATAACGTCATCCTTCTCGAATGTACAAGTCTCAGCAGGACTTACGGGAAACTCCCACCTCGCACATTGATGAGTTATCAGTTTGAGTGACTCACCGATGTCATTCATCTTGAAAATATTCAATCATTGTTTTCACATATTTGCACATATTTGCATATGTTTGTAAATGTTTGCAAATGTCCAATGTTTGCAAATGTTTCCAAATTTTTGCAGAATGTTTGCAAAATGTTTGCAAATGTTGTTAAATATTTGCACATGTTTAGGACTTACGGGGAGATCCCCCACCGTGCAAGTAAATGAGTCATCAGCCTGAGTGACATCGATGACGTCATTCATCTCGAAATTTCCGCGATTGTGGCGGCAATATGCAATTTTATCCATGTGTCCACAGGTCTTTATACTATGATATTTCATACAAGTCCCACCAGGACGGTTCCCCTACCATACGAGTCGATGACGTCACCCTTCTCGAACGTTCCGGGGCAGTCGCGCCAATATCCGATTTCATGCAAGTTTCAACAGGTCATCATATTTCATACAAGTCCCAACAGGACGGTTCCCCGAAGCATCCACCAGGTATGGACGTATCAAGGGTCATAAGGGCCACAAGGGTCACGAGGGTCATAAGGGTCTACTTGATCGAGAACCCGCCCTACTATACTACTATCCCTCACAATACAATTTTGTGTTAATCATTCATCCCAAATTAACTCAAAAAATGGTCTCAAAAAAATTCAGAATCATCTAAGCATGAATATTTATTAATCCCGCCAAAAACGGGAATACGCCCTTTTAGTTTCCTAAAAAATCTCTCAATTCCCTGTGAGTAAACCAAAAAAAATGTTTCAAAAAATTACATAAAAATGAGTCAGACTCATCTGAAACTTGGATATTTTGTACTCTCTCAGGAAGTGATTATACAATCTTTTGGCCCAAATTTGAACAATCTTCGAATTTATTCTAGACAGAGCAAAAAATTTGTCTCAAAAAGTTGGACTCAGATGACTCAGAATCATCTGAAACGTGGAGATTTCATATCCCCTGGGGAAGTGTTTATACGACCTTTTCACAAAAATTTTCGGGAAAACCAAAAAAAATGTTTATACGACCTTTTGGAACAACTCACGCGAATTCTACTAAGAAAAATATTTCAAAAAATGCAAGTTTAGAATCGAAGTTTCTAGAATCTAGTAAAAAGAGACATGGAATTTCTCGGAAGAATTTCAGATTCGAAAAAGAATTAATTTAACCATGATGAATTGATCAATTTCATGATTTATTTTTCTCTGTGCATATCCGCAAAAATATCCGTAAAAATTCATCAGGACTCCACTGAAGTTTAATTGAGATTTTACTGAAAATTCGATTCGTTTTTTTTTGCCATTTTATTGAAAAGTTTTTATAGGAAAGTCCATAAAAAATTTGATGTAAAAGAATAAATAATTTATTGCATTTTTTTGTATCCAATTTTTTTTATGGATTTATTTAAAAAAATGTCTCAATAGAACGGCAAAAAGAAAACAAATACAATTTTCAATAGCATCGTGTCCGATGGGCCAAAGTTTCGTATAGACTTTTTTTTACTTTTCTAAGAATTTGGCCTAAAAGGTCTTATAAACACTGCTTAAGGGAATAGTAAATCTCCACGTTTCAGATGATTCTGACAATTAGTTTCGGATACATTTTTGAAACACTCACCGACTCCATTTTGTTGGTTGTGAATTGTTGTTGTGAATGCACACGCCCTCTCCCCCAAATTTTCAGTAAAAATTCACCATCTCCCTTAATTTTGAAGATATTTTTGAAAAATCTATCGACTCAATTTTCTTAGTTGTGAATTCTCAATGCACCTCTCTCCCCCAATTTTCGTAACAATTCGCGGTCTCCTTTAGTTTCGGAGATATTTTGGAAAAACTCACGAACTCAGTTTTAATCTATTCTGATTTCTCAATGCCCAATCTCCTCCCCCCTGCCACTCTTTGCGAAATCACCCCTCCTCACATCTGAAATTCCCGATATTTGGGCACCCCTCCGGATATATGGGGCACTTTAACTACCTCGGTTGCAATTTTTTAGTTCAATCTGAATATTTTCTAAAATCAAGAAAAATTCAGTATTGGTTTTAGAAAATATTTGTTCCTAAAAACAATCCCCGAATGTATTAGTTTTTATGATCCCATCAAGGATAAAGTTTAAGAACAGGAGTTTCTAAAATCTAGAAACTAATGTCTATACGTCCTTTTGGCACTACTCACGAGAATTTCAATTTGTCAGATTACAAAATTAAATGAGTAATCCGAATTATTATCTAAGAATCACTCGAATAATTTGTAATTTCGGAATCGAATATTGCAGTTACTCTACCAATTTATAATGACGATTACGAAATTCCTTTTTTAGTTAGGAATTGAAAATTCCTAATCTCAGCTGTAATATGTAATTTACCTCAGCAAATTTTTGTTCCTTCACAATGAGTATTTTTTGCCAAAAGACATTTAAGACTTTATAAGACTTTTGATCATCTTCATCAGATATCTGCTTATCAGTCAATTGAGAGTGAAACCCTTCTTTCCCAGGTAATTCGGTTTCATCCAATTTACCCCAATCATCCACATACTCTGATATATACTCTGATAATATTGATAAAATTTCGCACATTTTGAGCTCAAAATAATCTTCATGGGGTCAAAAATGACGTCGTTGGAGAAGACGAAAAAAAAAAATTTAACATTGGTGCAAATGGCAGTTGCTGAGACAAAAAAGTGAATATCTCGGAAACATAATCCTTTTTCATGTGAACGTCCACATATATTCAAAGGGGAATACACCCTTTCTACTCAACAGATTGAATTTAGTAAAATCAGGTTGATATTTTCTTCTTATTTCTTTATGATCGTTATCAACTTAATTCGCTAATCTCTCACGACTACTACCCATGTGTGATGTCCACAATTTTTATAGGAAAATTAAATGAAAAATAATATAGATATAGACATAATGCAAATTAATAAGTCAAATAATTGACGAACCATTTCCTCACTTAAACTCAATAAATCCAAAAACAATGGAATTGAGAGCATCAGTGATGAAATGTCTCACTCAACATGCCCCCGTTTCTCAATATCAAAATTCGCAGATGGAGGAATGGTTGAGAAACAATGAAAACCCCAAAAACCGAGTGAACTACTTTCTTGAAGACGATTTAAAAGTGGGAAAAATCATACGACATTTTCTACCAATTAAAAATTGACTCGTTGGAGCCCCCACGAGTCAAGTGGCTCGTAAAAACCAATAAAAACTCCAGAAAAATCAAAATTAATCAGTCTTGAAGCAGCGATGGAGCAGTAATAATTCTGGTCGAAATAGTTCACTTAATCGGCCGGGTTTTTCAATCCTTCAATACAATACAATAACTCGCAGTGTCGAAATTACGCTGAATAGTTGCCGAATTAATAGTAGGCTAGGAACAATTGGAATTATCCGGGAATCGAATTTCCTTAACCGAGAGGGGTGACTTTTCTTGCATTTAAAGAATTAGACTATTGCGAAGCGTTATGGACAGTCTCACCCAAAACTATTAACTTCAATTGTCCTGTCAAATATTTTGAACTCAAAATAAACTATGCGAGTGGAAGAAAGTGTTTTTGTGAGAGTATATATGATAGCCTCTAGTGAATCTAGTTGTTGGTGAGGAAATTGCGAATTCAACCAAGGATTCATATAAAAAAATTGATACATAAATGAAACCGAACTGTGAGTAATCAAATTTTGGGAAACAATTAGAATCAGATCCTTCAGATCCTTCCAGGCGTAGGAATTTCGAATTAACTACACATAAACTTTTGTAAAATGCAGACTTATGCTTTTGTAAATTGCGTAGTTCTCAAAATAATAATGAAAATCGAATTTAATTGCCAATAAAATTCTAGATTTCTTGATTCGTGAATATTCCTAACTACAATCCTATCTCTAAACAAAATTCCCTTATTTCGAATATTTCCCGTCAAAATCGAGCTGCAATTCAATATTTTACTGAAAAGGTGAGAGTATGAACCTAGCTTCGTACAGTAAATTCAAATTTTAATAATATTAGCTATCTTTTTTAAATAAAACAATTGAAAAGGTAGTCCTTCGACGTTGATAATTTCTCCAGACATCACACATGAAACGGAATGAGTCGTTGAATCTTAAATTTAGACAAGTCCCTGCTACCCATTTAGTGAAAGAGATATAATGTTCTTTATTAACTGAAAGAATTTGGAATAGTATGAGAATTTTGATATGCAAGATTACAACTCCTATGCACAGCCCCGTGATATTTTCCTGTTAAATGACAACGATCACGATCTTTATCACTTTCATTCAAAGGATTTTTATACATGTAACATGTCACCGCTGGTCCAAAATCCTCAATTTGCTGAGTTGATAAGTTTTCCGTTTTCAGATTGGTCTTCAAGTATTTATCTACTCTATATGACAGCAGCTTCAACTCCGTTGAAGACCACTCAATGCAATGTGGACCTCGATGGGTTTTGACTTGTGATAATGAATCATCAAAAGCACATTTCATATAGAATGCGATACTATGAGGGATATCATGATCATTCTCTCTTGACTCTATTAAACATTCTGAATCTGCATAAACGGCAAACGGGAAGGTTTCTGTATGTTTGAAATTCTTAAAGTTCAAAATTTTTTTTTCTCTTCAGACAAGACCATTCGTACTTTATACAAATTTTCCTATGATAGCTCTATGGGGATGAGTTAGCTTTTCTTCTTCTGTTATTATTACTGCATATTTTTCACTATATTTTTATTCAAGTGAAAAACGAAATAAGTCCTGAATTTCATTCTCAACTATTATCCTGCGAGTTGAATCGACTTATTCCGATATGAAAAAATTTTTCGAGCGAAATAAGTCGACTTACACCTTACACAGAGAGAAAAAGTGGATTAGCTTTCGAAAAAAATTTCCAAGTTTTAGAAAAAAATCGTTTAAAAATTAATGATTAAAATAGGAATTATTTTTAAACTCAAATATTCTCAAAAAATATATTAATTTGGAAAAATCTTTTCTAAAATCTTGAAAATTGTTTCAATTTTTGAGGGGGAATTTTGTAAAGAGGGAGAGGGGCGGGGTTCAAAAATATTTCTGAAACTAAGGGAAATAACGAATTTTTACCAAATTTGGGGGGGGGGAGGGGCATTAAAAATTCTCAATCAAAAAAATTGAGTCGGTGAGTTCGTTAAAAATATCTCCAAAATTAAGGGAGATGGCGAATTTTTACCAAAATTTAGGGCGGGGGGAGGAGGCGCATTGAGAATTCACAACCAATAAAAATGGAGTCGGTAAGGTTTTCAANGCAATTTTATCCATGTGTCCACAGGTCTTTATACTATGATATTTCATACAAGTCCCACCAGGACGGTTCCCCTACCATACGAGTCGATGACGTCACCCTTCTCGAACGTTCCGGGGCAGTCGCGCCAATATCCGATTTCATGCAAGTTTCAACAGGTCATCATATTTCATANCGCATTGAGAATTCACAACCAATAAAAATGGAGTCGGTAAGGTTTTCAAAAATATCTCCAAAACTAAAGGAGATAGTGGCTGTAGTGGTCACGCGGGGAGTGTGTGGCTCCGGCGGTCATCCAAGCTAAGCAGCGTTCAGTTTGCCCAGTACTTGGATGGGTGTCCGCTTAGGCACACCTAACCGCGTGGGACTACAGTCGCTAGGCATGAATGTAAAGAACCACTGTGTTCTAGTTTCGGAGATAGTTTTAAAAAACTCGCCGACTCAATTTTTTTGGGTGAATTCTCAATGCAACCCTGCGCCCCCCAAAATTTTCGTAAAAATNGAAGCATCCACCAGGTATGGACGTATCAAGGGTCATAAGGGCCACAAGGGTCACGAGGGTCATAAGGGTCTACTTGATCGAGAACCCGCCCTACTATACTACTATCCCTCACAATACAATTTTGTGTTAATCATTCATCCCAAATTAACTCAAAAAATGGTCTCAAAAAAATTCAGAATCATCTAAGCATGAANTGAATGTAAAGAACCACTGTGTTCTAGTTTCGGAGATAGTTTTAAAAAACTCGCCGACTCAATTTTTTTGGGTGAATTCTCAATGCAACCCTGCGCCCCCCAAAATTTTCGTAAAAATTCGCTATCTCCTTTAGTTTTGGAGATATTTTTAAAAAACTCAATAGCGAGCCAAGTAGATTACAGTTGAAGGTGGGGGGCTGCATATCGAGAATTCAATACACCCCCCCCCCCCCNCAGAATCATCTAAGCATGAATATTTATTAATCCCGCCAAAAACGGGAATACGCCCTTTTAGTTTCCTAAAAAATCTCTCAATTCCCTGTGAGTAAACCAAAAAAAATGTTTCAAAAAATTACATAAAAATGAGTCAGACTCATCTGAAACTTGGATATTTTGTACTCTCTCAGGAAGTGATTATACAATCTTTTGGCCCAAATTTGAACAATCTTCGAATTTATTCTAGACAGAGCAAAAAATTTGTCTCAAAAAGTTGGACTCAGATGACTCAGAATCATCTGAAACGTGGAGATTTCATATCCCCTGGGGAAGTGTTTATACGACCTTTTCACAAAAATTTTCGGGAAAACCAAAAAAAATGTTTATACGACCTTTTGGAACAACTCACGCGAATTCTACTAAGAAAAATATTTCAAAAAATGCAAGTTTAGAATCGAAGTTTCTAGAATCTAGTAAAAAGAGACATGGAATTTCTCGGAAGAATTTCAGATTCGAAAAAGAATTAATTTAACCATGATGAATTGATCAATTTCATGATTTATTTTTCTCTGTGCATATCCGCAAAAATATCCGTAAAAATTCATCAGGACTCCACTGAAGTTTAATTGAGATTTTACTGAAAATTCGATTCGTTTTTTTTTGCCATTTTATTGAAAAGTTTTTATAGGAAAGTCCATAAAAAATTTGATGTAAAAGAATAAATAATTTATTGCATTTTTTTGTATCCAATTTTTTTTATGGATTTATTTAAAAAAATGTCTCAATAGAACGGCAAAAAGAAAACAAATACAATTTTCAATAGCATCGTGTCCGATGGGCCAAAGTTTCGTATAGACTTTTTTTTACTTTTCTAAGAATTTGGCCTAAAAGGTCTTATAAACACTGCTTAAGGGAATAGTAAATCTCCACGTTTCAGATGATTCTGACAATTAGTTTCGGATACATTTTTGAAACACTCACCGACTCCATTTTGTTGGTTGTGAATTGTTGTTGTGAATGCACACGCCCTCTCCCCCAAATTTTCAGTAAAAATTCACCATCTCCCTTAATTTTGAAGATATTTTTGAAAAATCTATCGACTCAATTTTCTTAGTTGTGAATTCTCAATGCACCTCTCTCCCCCAATTTTCGTAACAATTCGCGGTCTCCTTTAGTTTCGGAGATATTTTGGAAAAACTCACGAACTCAGTTTTAATCTATTCTGATTTCTCAATGCCCAATCTCCTCCCCCCTGCCACTCTTTGCGAAATCACCCCTCCTCACATCTGAAATTCCCGATATTTGGGCACCCCTCCGGATATATGGGGCACTTTAACTACCTCGGTTGCAATTTTTTAGTTCAATCTGAATATTTTCTAAAATCAAGAAAAATTCAGTATTGGTTTTAGAAAATATTTGTTCCTAAAAACAATCCCCGAATGTATTAGTTTTTATGATCCCATCAAGGATAAAGTTTAAGAACAGGAGTTTCTAAAATCTAGAAACTAATGTCTATACGTCCTTTTGGCACTACTCACGAGAATTTCAATTTGTCAGATTACAAAATTAAATGAGTAATCCGAATTATTATCTAAGAATCACTCGAATAATTTGTAATTTCGGAATCGAATATTGCAGTTACTCTACCAATTTATAATGACGATTACGAAATTCCTTTTTTAGTTAGGAATTGAAAATTCCTAATCTCAGCTGTAATATGTAATTTACCTCAGCAAATTTTTGTTCCTTCACAATGAGTATTTTTTGCCAAAAGACATTTAAGACTTTATAAGACTTTTGATCATCTTCATCAGATATCTGCTTATCAGTCAATTGAGAGTGAAACCCTTCTTTCCCAGGTAATTCGGTTTCATCCAATTTACCCCAATCATCCACATACTCTGATATATACTCTGATAATATTGATAAAATTTCGCACATTTTGAGCTCAAAATAATCTTCATGGGGTCAAAAATGACGTCGTTGGAGAAGACGAAAAAAAAAAATTTAACATTGGTGCAAATGGCAGTTGCTGAGACAAAAAAGTGAATATCTCGGAAACATAATCCTTTTTCATGTGAACGTCCACATATATTCAAAGGGGAATACACCCTTTCTACTCAACAGATTGAATTTAGTAAAATCAGGTTGATATTTTCTTCTTATTTCTTTATGATCGTTATCAACTTAATTCGCTAATCTCTCACGACTACTACCCATGTGTGATGTCCACAATTTTTATAGGAAAATTAAATGAAAAATAATATAGATATAGACATAATGCAAATTAATAAGTCAAATAATTGACGAACCATTTCCTCACTTAAACTCAATAAATCCAAAAACAATGGAATTGAGAGCATCAGTGATGAAATGTCTCACTCAACATGCCCCCGTTTCTCAATATCAAAATTCGCAGATGGAGGAATGGTTGAGAAACAATGAAAACCCCAAAAACCGAGTGAACTACTTTCTTGAAGACGATTTAAAAGTGGGAAAAATCATACGACATTTTCTACCAATTAAAAATTGACTCGTTGGAGCCCCCACGAGTCAAGTGGCTCGTAAAAACCAATAAAAACTCCAGAAAAATCAAAATTAATCAGTCTTGAAGCAGCGATGGAGCAGTAATAATTCTGGTCGAAATAGTTCACTTAATCGGCCGGGTTTTTCAATCCTTCAATACAATACAATAACTCGCAGTGTCGAAATTACGCTGAATAGTTGCCGAATTAATAGTAGGCTAGGAACAATTGGAATTATCCGGGAATCGAATTTCCTTAACCGAGAGGGGTGACTTTTCTTGCATTTAAAGAATTAGACTATTGCGAAGCGTTATGGACAGTCTCACCCAAAACTATTAACTTCAATTGTCCTGTCAAATATTTTGAACTCAAAATAAACTATGCGAGTGGAAGAAAGTGTTTTTGTGAGAGTATATATGATAGCCTCTAGTGAATCTAGTTGTTGGTGAGGAAATTGCGAATTCAACCAAGGATTCATATAAAAAAATTGATACATAAATGAAACCGAACTGTGAGTAATCAAATTTTGGGAAACAATTAGAATCAGATCCTTCAGATCCTTCCAGGCGTAGGAATTTCGAATTAACTACACATAAACTTTTGTAAAATGCAGACTTATGCTTTTGTAAATTGCGTAGTTCTCAAAATAATAATGAAAATCGAATTTAATTGCCAATAAAATTCTAGATTTCTTGATTCGTGAATATTCCTAACTACAATCCTATCTCTAAACAAAATTCCCTTATTTCGAATATTTCCCGTCAAAATCGAGCTGCAATTCAATATTTTACTGAAAAGGTGAGAGTATGAACCTAGCTTCGTACAGTAAATTCAAATTTTAATAATATTAGCTATCTTTTTTAAATAAAACAATTGAAAAGGTAGTCCTTCGACGTTGATAATTTCTCCAGACATCACACATGAAACGGAATGAGTCGTTGAATCTTAAATTTAGACAAGTCCCTGCTACCCATTTAGTGAAAGAGATATAATGTTCTTTATTAACTGAAAGAATTTGGAATAGTATGAGAATTTTGATATGCAAGATTACAACTCCTATGCACAGCCCCGTGATATTTTCCTGTTAAATGACAACGATCACGATCTTTATCACTTTCATTCAAAGGATTTTTATACATGTAACATGTCACCGCTGGTCCAAAATCCTCAATTTGCTGAGTTGATAAGTTTTCCGTTTTCAGATTGGTCTTCAAGTATTTATCTACTCTATATGACAGCAGCTTCAACTCCGTTGAAGACCACTCAATGCAATGTGGACCTCGATGGGTTTTGACTTGTGATAATGAATCATCAAAAGCACATTTCATATAGAATGCGATACTATGAGGGATATCATGATCATTCTCTCTTGACTCTATTAAACATTCTGAATCTGCATAAACGGCAAACGGGAAGGTTTCTGTATGTTTGAAATTCTTAAAGTTCAAAATTTTTTTTTCTCTTCAGACAAGACCATTCGTACTTTATACAAATTTTCCTATGATAGCTCTATGGGGATGAGTTAGCTTTTCTTCTTCTGTTATTATTACTGCATATTTTTCACTATATTTTTATTCAAGTGAAAAACGAAATAAGTCCTGAATTTCATTCTCAACTATTATCCTGCGAGTTGAATCGACTTATTCCGATATGAAAAAATTTTTCGAGCGAAATAAGTCGACTTACACCTTACACAGAGAGAAAAAGTGGATTAGCTTTCGAAAAAAATTTCCAAGTTTTAGAAAAAAATCGTTTAAAAATTAATGATTAAAATAGGAATTATTTTTAAACTCAAATATTCTCAAAAANAAAACTAAGAGAGATAACGAATTTTTACTAAAAAAATTGGCGGGGCGGGGGAAGGGAAGTTGTATTCAAATTAGAGATATATGTAGCAATGAATTAATTGTCGCATCTAATTCCAAAATGATTCGATAACCAAAAAATTATACATTTTGAATAATCATTTGGCGAGTAATTGAGTAATTAAGGAGTAAGTAGGAAATAATTCGGTCAAAATTACTAAACAAAAATTCCAGATATTACCGAGTTTCATTTTTTCAACTAAACCCCGCCCTAATACCCTTAATTGCAGGGATTACATCAAAATACAATTGAGTTACATTCCACTTGTCTCTCCTCGCAATCTTAACAGTTACAAAATTTCCAGGTAGACAACAAATGAATTGAGTTGGTGAGTTTTTCAAAGATATCTCCGAAACTAAGGAAAAATTGGAAAAAGTTTTATTGAATTCTCGATGTACAACTCTCCTCCCCCTCACCCCCCATTGTTCAGTAAAAATTGGCTATCCCCCTTACTTTCAGAGATATTGTTGAAAAACTCACCAACTCAATTTTTTCGGTTGTAAATCGAGATACTTGGTAGCGTATCGGCCAAGAAAAGTTTTGACCGGTTGAGCAAAACATTAGGCGGAGCGCACCGCGTATCTGTACACGACAGAATTTCCCCCTCCATTACCTCTAAATCATTTACATTCGGTATAATGAAAACGGGACCACAAATCGGGAAAGTGTCGTTAGTTACACTATATAAATCGCCTATGAGCTTTTCAATGGTGTAACTATGGTATTTTTTGGATTAACATTAAAAAAGATACGAGCATAGCAACGGGTTGATATTCACATTCTCGCGATTCACATTATAAAGTCGGAGAATCAAGTTGTAACGTTGGCAGTCCCGGNATCCGTAAAAATTCATCAGGACTCCACTGAAGTTTAATTGAGATTTTACTGAAAATTCGATTCGTTTTTTTTTGCCATTTTATTGAAAAGTTTTTATAGGAAAGTCCATAAAAAATTTGATGTAAAAGAATAAATAATTTATTGCATTTTTTTGTATCNCACCACGGACATAAAGGTAGTTTATGCACTGTTTGTGAGGTTATCGGTTTATGTTTGGAATGTGACAAAAGTGAGATGTGTCAAAAATATTGTGTGGATCAAGTATTAAATGTCCGTGAATAGTTAAAGTCGAAAAGAAAATATTTATTTTTCTCCGAGNTTATAAACACTGCTTAAGGGAATAGTAAATCTCCACGTTTCAGATGATTCTGACAATTAGTTTCGGATACATTTTTGAAACACTCACCGACTCCATTTTGTTGGTTGTGAATTGTTGTTGTGAATGCACACGCCCTCTCCCCCAAATTTTCAGTAAAAATTCACCATCTCCCTTAATTTTGAAGATATTTTTGAAAAATCTATCGACTCAATTTTCTTAGTTGTGAATTCTCAATGCACCTCTCTCCCCCAATTTTCGTAACAATTCGCGGTCTCCTTTAGTTTCGGANAAAAATATTGTGTGGATCAAGTATTAAATGTCCGTGAATAGTTAAAGTCGAAAAGAAAATATTTNAGTTGTGAATTCTCAATGCACCTCTCTCCCCCAATTTTCGTAACAATTCGCGGTCTCCTTTAGTTTCGGAGATATTTTGGAAAAACTCACGAACTCAGTTTTAATCTATTCTGATTTCTCAATGCCCAATCTCCTCCCCCCTGCCACTCTTTGCGAAATCACCCCTCCTCACATCTGAAATTCCCGATATTTGGGCACCCCTCCGGATATATGGGGCACTTTAACTACCTCGGTTGCAATTTTTTAGTTCAATCTGAATATTTTCTAAAATCAAGAAAAATTCAGTATTGGTTTTAGAAAATATTTGTTCCTAAAAACAATCCCCGAATGTATTAGTTTTTATGATCCCATCNCCAATTATAGTCAGCCCCTTTGTAATGAGCTAAGACTGAGCTCAATTCGATAAATTTGTTCCTTGGTTATAAATATTGAAACAAGAAGTCAGAAAANATATGGGGCACTTTAACTACCTCGGTTGCAATTTTTTAGTTCAATCTGAATATTTTCTAAAATCAAGAAAAATTCAGTATTGGTTTTAGAAAATATTTGTTCCTAAAAACAATCCCCGAATGTATTAGTTTTTATGATCCCATCAAGGATAAAGTTTAAGAACAGGAGTTTCTAAAATCTAGAAACTAATGTCTATACGTCCTTTTGGCACTACTCACGAGAATTTCAATTTGTCAGATTACAAAATTAAATGAGTAATCCGAATTATTATCTAAGAATCACTCGAATAATTTGTAATTTCGGAATCGAATATTGCAGTTACTCTACCAATTTATAATGACGATTACNGTCCACCCAATGTTTCCCTAATATTTTTAAAACCAAAAACAGATGTTTTAAAAAATAATTCTTTGTGAACATTTTGTTCGACTATTCCTATAAGGAAATCAATTCATCTCTCCAAGAAATACAATNTACTCACGAGAATTTCAATTTGTCAGATTACAAAATTAAATGAGTAATCCGAATTATTATCTAAGAATCACTCGAATAATTTGTAATTTCGGAATCGAATATTGCAGTTACTCTACCAATTTATAATGACGATTACGAAATTCCTTTTTTAGTTAGGAATTGAANCTTGAAATTCGGTGGAGACAATAAATCTGAAAGTAGAAAAATAAAGTAGAACTGTTTATTTCCCTTCAATTGTTGATACTGAAAATGTTCTGTCTTATGAAAAATGAATGAGTTAAATTGAATTGAAAAGAACAAATTTCACNCCTCAGCAAATTTTTGTTCCTTCACAATGAGTATTTTTTGCCAAAAGACATTTAAGACTTTATAAGACTTTTGATCATCTTCATCAGATATCTGCTTATCAGTCAATTGAGAGTGAAACCCTTCTTTCCCAGGTAATTCGGTTTCATCCAATTTACCCCAATCATCCACATACTCTGATATATACTCTGATAATATTGATAAAATTTCGCACATTTTGAGCTCAAAATAATCTTCATGGGGTCAAAAATGACGTCGTTGGAGAAGACGAAAAAAAAAAATTTAACATTGGTGCAAATGGCAGTTGCTGAGACAAAAAAGTGAATATCTCGGAAACATAATCCTTTTTCATGTGAACGTCCACATATATTCAAAGGGGAATACACCCTNTCGCCTAAAAACACAAAAACAAATGTTTTTGTAAAAAAACCGGGCCAAGAAANACCCTTTCTACTCAACAGATTGAATTTAGTAAAATCAGGTTGATATTTTCTTCTTATTTCTTTATGATCGTTATCAACTTAATTCGCTAATCTCTCACGACTACTACCCATGTGTGATGTCCACAATTTTTATAGGAAAATTAAATGAAAAATAATATAGATATAGACATAATGCAAATTAATAAGTCAAATAATTGACGAACCATTTCCTCACTTAAACTCAATAAATCCAAAAACAATGGAATTGAGAGCATCAGTGATGAAATGTCTCACTCAACATGCCCCCGTTTCTCAATATCAAAATTCGCAGATGGAGGAATGGTTGAGNGCCAACCAAAGAATGGAGGATTAGATTGATATAGACAGTGAGTTGAAAAACTCCGCGCCAAGAACGGTGGTCCTGCTCCTACTGATTTTTCATTTCATGGAGAATTTTTTTAGAATACCTATTCCATTNGTCCACAATTTTTATAGGAAAATTAAATGAAAAATAATATAGATATAGACATAATGCAAATTAATAAGTCAAATAATTGACGAACCATTTCCTCACTTAAACTCAATAAATCCAAAAACAATGGAATTGAGAGCATCAGTGATGAAATGTCTCACTCAACATGCCCCCGTTTCTCAATATCAAAATTCGCAGATGGAGGAATGGTTGAGAAACAATGAAAACCCCAAAAACCGAGTGAACTACTTTCTTGAAGACGATTTAAAAGTGGGAAAAATCATACGACATTTTCTACCAATTAAAAATTGACTCGTTGGAGCCCCCACGAGTCAAGTGGCTCGTAAAAACCAATAAAAACTCCAGAAAAATCAAAATTAATCAGTCTTGAAGCAGCGATGGAGCAGTAATAATTCTGGTCGAAATAGTTCACTTAATCGGCCGGGTTTTTCAATCCTTCAATACAATACAATAACTCGCAGTGTCGAAATTACGCTGAATAGTTGCCGAATTAATAGTAGGCTAGGAACAATTGGAATTATCCGGGAATCGAATTTCCTTAACCGAGAGGGGTGACTTTTCTTGCATTTAAAGAATTAGACTATTGCGAAGCGTTATGGACAGTCTCACCCAAAACTATTAACTTCAATTGTCCTGTCAAATATTTTGAACTCAAAATAAACTATGCGAGTGGAAGAAAGTGTTTTTGTGAGAGTATATATGATAGCCTCTAGTGAATCTAGTTGTTGGTGAGGAAATTGCGAATTCAACCAAGGATTCATATAAAAAAATTGATACATAAATGAAACCGAACTGTGAGTAATCAAATTTTGGGAAACAATTAGAATCAGATCCTTCAGATCCTTCCAGGCGTAGGAATTTCGAATTAACTACACATAAACTTTTGTAAAATGCAGACTTATGCTTTTGTAAATTGCGTAGTTCTCAAAATAATAATGAAAATCGAATTTAATTGCCAATAAAATTCTAGATTTCTTGATTCGTGAATATTCCTAACTACAATCCTATCTCTAAACAAAATTCCCTTATTTCGAATATTTCCCGTCAAAATCGAGCTGCAATTCAATATTTTACTGAAAAGGTGAGAGTATGAACCTAGCTTCGTACAGTAAATTCAAATTTTAATAATATTAGCTATCTTTTTTAAATAAAACAATTGAAAAGGTAGTCCTTCGACGTTGATAATTTCTCCAGACATCACACATGAAACGGAATGAGTCGTTGAATCTTAAATTTAGACAAGTCCCTGCTACCCATTTAGTGAAAGAGATATAATGTTCTTTATTAACTGAAAGAATTTGGAATAGTATGAGAATTTTGATATGCAAGATTACAACTCCTATGCACAGCCCCGTGATATTTTCCTGTTAAATGACAACGATCACGATCTTTATCACTTTCATTCAAAGGATTTTTATACATGTAACATGTCACCGCTGGTCCAAAATCCTCAATTTGCTGAGTTGATAAGTTTTCCGTTTTCAGATTGGTCTTCAAGTATTTATCTACTCTATATGACAGCAGCTTCAACTCCGTTGAAGACCACTCAATGCAATGTGGACCTCGATGGGTTTTGACTTGTGATAATGAATCATCAAAAGCACATTTCATATAGAATGCGATACTATGAGGGATATCATGATCATTCTCTCTTGACTCTATTAAACATTCTGAATCTGCATAAACGGCAAACGGGAAGGTTTCTGTATGTTTGAAATTCTTAAAGTTCAAAATTTTTTTTTCTCTTCAGACAAGACCATTCGTACTTTATACAAATTTTCCTATGATAGCTCTATGGGGATGAGTTAGCTTTTCTTCTTCTGTTATTATTACTGCATATTTTTCACTATATTTTTATTCAAGTGAAAAACGAAATAAGTCCTGAATTTCATTCTCAACTATTATCCTGCGAGTTGAATCGACTTATTCCGATATGAAAAAATTTTTCGAGCGAAATAAGTCGACTTACACCTTACACAGAGAGAAAAAGTGGATTAGCTTTCGAAAAAAATTTCCAAGTTTTAGAAAAAAATCGTTTAAAAATTAATGATTAAAATAGGAATTATTTTTAAACTCAAATATTCTCAAAAAATATATTAATTTGGAAAAATCTTTTCTAAAATCTTGAAAATTGTTTCAATTTTTGAGGGGGAATTTTGTAAAGAGGGAGAGGGGCGGGGTTCAAAAATATTTCTGAAACTAAGGGAAATAACGAATTTTTACCAAATTTGGGGGGGGGGAGGGGCATTAAAAATTCTCAATCAAAAAAATTGAGTCGGTGAGTTCGTTAAAAATATCTCCAAAATTAAGGGAGATGGCGAATTTTTACCAAAATTTAGGGCGGGGGGAGGAGGCGCATTGAGAATTCACAACCAATAAAAATGGAGTCGGTAAGGTTTTCAAAAATATCTCCAAAACTAAAGGAGATAGTGGCTGTAGTGGTCACGCGGGGAGTGTGTGGCTCCGGCGGTCATCCAAGCTAAGCAGCGTTCAGTTTGCCCAGTACTTGGATGGGTGTCCGCTTAGGCACACCTAACCGCGTGGGACTACAGTCGCTAGGCATGAATGTAAAGAACCACTGTGTTCTAGTTTCGGAGATAGTTTTAAAAAACTCGCCGACTCAATTTTTTTGGGTGAATTCTCAATGCAACCCTGCGCCCCCCAAAATTTTCGTAAAAATTCGCTATCTCCTTTAGTTTTGGAGATATTTTTAAAAAACTCAATAGCGAGCCAAGTAGATTACAGTTGAAGGTGGGGGGCTGCATATCGAGAATTCAATACACCCCCCCCCCC
>NW_021680904.1:77544-115570 GCF_001412515.2 Diachasma alloeum | reverse complement strand
CCCCCTCTTTGTAAAATCCCTCCTCAAAAATTAATGAAATTTTCTAGAGTTTAAAACATATTTTTTCTAAAATAGAGTATATTTTGTTTTAAAATTAATCCCCATTTTGATCATTAATTTTAATTTTAATTTTGAAAACAGAGCACCGTTCCCCACGTGCTTGCCATCCTCGTCTTCGGCTCGGAAGGCAATCATGCACGTGGAGGAGGGTGATATGTCTTCCACGGCGAGGTGTGTATATTAATTTTCAGGTTCCATGACACGAAAACCTTTTTTTTCTAAAGAGAAAAGTTTCGAGATTTTAGAAATCTGAAGATTAGAAACCACGGTTTCTAAAATTTAGAAACTTTTTTCTAAAGCTAATTCACTTTTTTTTCTCTGTGTTTGACCCTAATATCCTGACCCTCATTTTTTAACCTCCACTTTTTCACTCTTATATTATGATACTTAGTGCCTAACCCTTATATTATACTTAAGAGGGCTTGCTATCTATAACCTGGCCTGATACGAAACCATTATCTCCAAATTGAAATATCCCCCAATTGTGTATAAAATATACTGGAATCAAGAATAATATACTTAAATCAAGTATGCTTTATATTCGAATCAAGAATAATATGCTTGAATCAAGTATATTATATACTCGCTTCAAGAATAATATATTGGGTGTCCCAAAAGTGGAGGTATTCCTTGAAATGATGGGTTGCCCGGGGACGAAAAGTCAAACGAGCCAAGATTGGGCCAGTACTGACAGCCGAGCTGCCGAGTCTTGGGTGGCGATCCTCAATCGGCCTTGACCCAGCCTCGGCTAGCTACTGGGTTGATAACGTTGGGCCGGTATTGGCTGCCAAGCGTCGGCCGATGATCGGCACCCATGACCCACCCAATACTCATTTTTTTATAGTTGAAAAAATGAATTAATACATCTTTTTATTATTATTTAATGTACATTCTTTGGTTAATCCTTCCTAACGAAACCGTTAACCGCTGATAATGATGTGTGAAAAAGTTGAACTCGTCGGGATTCGATCCTGGAACCATCGAGTTGCTAGTCCTTGACTTGACCCACTCGGCCACCGTAGAGTTGTTAGTTACGAGGAAGTTTATTGGCTGTATGAATAAAATACGCTATTCTTATCTTATTCTTTAATTTTCTTCAATTATGAAACTCAATATCGATATGGTAAAACGCATAGTTATGATCAATAAATATTAAGATTACGGTATTAAGGCCTCGAGTGTGAACCTTACATACCTTATGATTGTTTGACCCTTAGCATGAGTTTACACATTTTCCTGTATGACCCATTCGACCCCTATGATCATTTGGCCCTTTGTAAAAGCCTCCAACCCTTACAAGTACGTTTGCTATTACCCCTATTCGACCCATATGTCCCTCGTGACCCTTATGACCCTCGTGACTCTCATGACACCCTTTTGACCCTTTACATCAGGGAAGGGCAAGAGATGCTTATCGAGTGATCGCAGCTCCCGAATCCAATTACCGAACATATAATAGATTGAACAGGCCCATTGTATTGCCCGGGAATGAATGGGGGTAATGCCACAGTCCGGACAAATTGGAACTTTGGAAATGTGCATTTTCTCCGTTGAAACTTCAAAAGTAATTAGAAAAGAAGAACATTTTTTGACTCGATTCTACTAAACTTTATTATTAGGCAAGAATGAAAGAGTGGGGCAAAATGAAACATGGGGCTAAATGAAACAGTAAAAAAAAGACTGTTTGACGCAATTCAAGCAAAAAAAATTGTTTTATTAAATATTTTCTTTTATTAACTTCTTTTTATTCTTGGGTGTACTGAGAATAATAATTTTCCATTCAGTAGAATGGAAAATTATTGAGAAGTTTTGACGGGCGAAGATTTTGTCAATGGATTAATTGAAAACAAAATGAAACAGCAAAATCCAAAGCCCAGAGCAAGGCCCAGGGGAGACCCAGTGGGGAAAAAAGGAAAATATGATGGTGAATTTCAATTGAAGAATCCATTGATAAAATCTTTGCCCATCAAAACTTCTCAATAATTTTCCATTTTACTAAATGGAAAAATATTATTCTCATTAGTACTCCAAGAATGAAAAAAAGTTAACAAAAAAAAATCAATAAAAAAAATGTTTTTTCTGCTTGAATTGCGTCAAACAATCCTTTTTTGCACGGTTTCATTTTGCCCACTCTCCCCTATAACGTTTGAAATTTTTTTTTATGTCATTAGGCTCGATAAACCGCGATACTAACCTCGCTTTGCTCGGTTAGATCGCGGTTTTCGGGCCCAAGGCCATAAAATATGATACGTCACACGGCGATAAAAGCATTATCTGGCGAATGTGATTATAATCCTCACTTTTGGCTCGGATTACAGAGCCACATTCGCCAGATAATACTTTTATCGTCTGATGACATAATCTACTATTTTTCAATTTTCAAAGAATGTTGTGGGGTAAAAAAATGAAATAAAAGTCGACGAAAAAAGCCCTTATAAAAAATTGGAAAAAAAAATATTGCAGGAAGTATGCATAATGGAAAATTCAATCATTTTCCTTGTTTATTACATCAATTAGCTTTGTGTGTTAAACAAATTTCTGGTGGTGTTATTAGTTCAGTCGTGAAAATAATCAATTCCATTATTGCAAAACCGTTACAACATCGGTTATGGAACGTTTTCAAAGATCAAAATAATTTAGAATCACGTCAGTTATTATATCATACTGAAGTCAGGTATACATTCAAGAAGTCACATCTCATAATTCCATAGGAATCATCATTACAAATTCTCTACAAATTGCATTCTTCTATTGAATTTTTTCGATGTGTTTCTGTTTTCGTGCATTATTGGTATCATGCAATATCGGTGGAGAGAAGGGAAATGGTAAATTAATGTTGGACTTTGTTATTAAAAACGAAAAAAAAAGTTTTCTTGCAAGCCCTTATTTGCGAGTTTCGATCGCATAATTCTCAATCGATATTTAAAGTCACAAAAATAATACCTTGTCCTCTATTTCGCAGCGAAAAATTGAGACAATTTTTGAAGAAGAAAATTGATTATTGAAATTGTCTATAACAAACTTTTGAATTTGAAGGGGACAGACTATTTTATGAGGGTTTATTTCGGATGACGCTATTGTATATATGTATATTGTATATATGTGTATATATGTGAATAGTTGAAGTTTACCCATTAATTCCCGCGTTCCACTTTCATCTTAGTGCTAGAAATGACTGAATGACGAATAAAATTGGAACAAATGGAAAAGGTTTAGCTTGATAAAAATTTTGAATTTCCCCATTCGCCACGTGAGGCGCTCCTCATCCCCACTGCACTCACTCTGCTACCCCCACTGGACTCACTCCGCTATCCCCACTATGCTCGTACTAGGGCAATTGAAAGAGTTGGAAAACTTTATAACGCTCCTAATTGATTTATGGCAGGAGCTCCGAGCTACCCGTCAGTTGCCCATCCCTGCTTTACATTATTGCGCTCGTCTTCCCTGCTAGAGTTTGACTCTAATGAGAATTTGACCCTTGGAATTGGTTAACTTGTCTTTCCTGTTTGACCCTTATCAAGTCTCGGTGGCCGAAGTTTACCCAATTATTGGCCGAGACTGGGTATTCGACAAATGGCCATTTGACTTTCAGGATTCTAGGCCGAGGCTTGGCCGATTCAACAGCCTCGGCAATTCGGCCCCGGGTGAGGGTTTAATTCTGGATCGAAAAGTCTAATGAAGTTTTTCTATCCGAAGCTTCATTCAAAAGATAATGATAAATGAACTTCGGTCAATCGGAGGGCAGGGTAAGATAGAGGCCCATGTCAGTGTGAGAGCTCGCGGGCTCTCCACCCTTCTGCCGTTGACGTGGAGAAGAAGGAGCACTAGCGGCTGTAAATTCCGTACGGCTGTCATTTTTTCTCCTCTTTCGCGCCGAATTTTCTCATCTTCGGATTGACATAAAGAGATGATATTGCGATCTATCGATTCGGCAATGAATTTTCAATCGATTAAGGGCAACATCATATGTCTTTTTGTTGAAGGGCGAGATGAATATGAGCAACAGAGAGAATTAGTAAATAAAATGAGGAAATACCCTAACGGGCCCATGAGAGAGCTGGTAGAGAATAAAACAACTGTCTATTGTTGACAACATTTGAGAGAAAGGTGAGAGTTGGGAGATAGTTGGAGTGATAATTCTCCACTCTTCAGTGCTTTTAGACAGGGGATAGGTGATGCGAGAAATTTTCTGCCCATTGTAGCTATTGGCTCTTGAGAATTTTTACCCTTTAATTTACTGACCCTTATACTTTCCGCTTCTTATAACTCCCGAACCTAACATCTTTTTATACGCAAATGTTTTGGCCTGCAAATCTTCTGATTTATACATACTGACCCTAAGATTTTGATCCTAAAAATGTTGAAACGTCGAACTTTTGACCCTTATTTTTTCCGACCCTTACGATGAGGGTACTTTGCAAACCCTTCATGTTCCTGAACCTTAATATTACTGACTCTAAAAAATGTTGCAAGGACTAACTTTTGACCCTCATTTTTTCTGACCGTTAAAATGAAGGCCCTTTGCAGACCCTTCTTTCGACGTTTGACGTTCCAACATTTTTAGGGTCAAGAATATGAAGGATCTGCAAAGGACATTCATTTTAACGGTCAGAAAAAATGAGGGTCGAAAGTTAGTCCTTGTTACATTTTTAGGGTCAGTAATATTAAGGTCAGGAATATGAAGGGTCTGCAATGGACCCGCATCTTAAGGGTCAGAAAAAATGAGGTTCGAAGATACGACGTTTCAACACTTTTAGGGTCAGCAATTTTTAGGGTCAAAGTCTATGGGTCAAGAACATGAAGGGTCAGAGAAAATAAAGGTCAGTATGTATGAATCAGAAGATTTGCGGACCAAAGTTTTCGCGGCTTGGAAGATCCAAGATTCGGGAGTTATAAGGAGCGGGAAGTATAAGGGTCAGTAAATTAAAGGATCTAAATTCTCAAGGGCCAATACCTACAATAGCCAGGAAATTCCTCGCTCCACCTATCCCTTCTCTAAAAGCACTGAAGAGTAGAGAATTGGTCCTGTCACTCCATCTATCTCCCAACTCTCACATTTCTCTCAAATGTTGTAAATAATAGACAGTTACCTTACTCTCTACCGGCTCTTTCATAGGCCCGTTAGGGTATTTTCCCATTTTATTCATTAATTCTCGCTGTTGCTCATTTCATCTCGCCCTTCAACAAAAAGACATATGATATTGCCCTCAATCGATGGAAAATTCACTGCCGAATCGATAGAGCGCAATATCATCTCTTCATGTCGATCCGAAGATTAGAAAATTCGGTGCGGGAGAGAAGAAAAAATGACAGCCGTGCGGAATTGAGAACCGCTACTGCTCCCCCTTCTCCACGTCAACGGCAGAAGAGTGGAGGGCCAGGGAGCTCAACGGTTGCCCTCACTACTATCCCCCACAGCCGACACACTGAAACGAGCCTCTCTAAGCCTGCCCTCTGATTGGCCGAACTTCATTTACCAATATCTTTTGAATGCAGATTTGGATCGAAAAACTTCATTGGACTTTTCCATCTAGAAATCAACCCTCCATTTCAGGGAATACCTTCACTTTTGGGATACCCTGTATACTTGAATCACGTATATTTTATACTCGAATCAAGAATAATATACTTGGTGCAAATATATTTTATACTGAATTCTAGTATTTTTTTCCGTGTATTACACGGAAAAAATATAAAATTGTTGTTTACTGTGGGAACATAGTAATCGAAAACCATATCTGCCACACTCCAAATTTATTGTTGAACATAGTAAAAATTGCGAGTCGGTATAGTAGAAAGTAGTAGAATAAAAGTAAAATTTAATTTGGCATGAGTAAAGATTCGGTCAAGATAAATCAAATTTTGAAGTTGTTTCGGTATGGTCCTCGATTACAATGTTCACATTGTAATTTCTCATCTTATATTCTTTCCGTGTATGAATGTTTTTCATAAACGATTTCCTATATTTTGTTTGTCCAAAACTTATCAATTCGTTTTATTCGAAAACTGCGCCCACGTTATTCGACAACTGACATGAGTCGATTTTCGACATGTGAAATCTGGGTTCGGGGCACTGTATTATTTTCACTGTATTTTTAACTTTTTCAATCAAAACCAAGTGTTTTCCTGTCGGAAAAACATCCGAATTGCCTTCTGAAAGTTAATATTTCACATTTGACGGGAAAAGACACAGATAATCCAATTGTCCATTCGAAACCTGGTGCCACCACGGTATCTATGATAGATTAAGAGTTACGGCAGTGGGAGCGAAGTGAGCAGCGCGTTAGCCTTTGCGCGTCTTCTTTAATTTTGGTGATATTGGCCATATTCCCCTGGCTCCATTGATAGTCTCATCATTGATTCAATGTCCATAAACACGTGGGATGATGGTCATTTTGGTGTTTCCCGACTTTGCTTTCGTGCTTCTTCTCTCTTCTAGTCTTCTTTGATCTTAGTGGTATTGGCCATGTTCCTATGGTTCCATCTATTTTTTTATAAATTTCTTGAATATTAATTGTCTTTTTTTGTTTTTGCCTTTTTAAATCTGTTAGCTTACAACTTTTCCATCGACGGTTTTTCATTTGTAATTTTTCGTTTCTCTTATTTCCCATTTTTCTGCGTTTTTATTTTCTAAATCTGGCAGTTTACAACTGCTTCATCGAAGGTTGTAATTTTTAACTTCCCGACCCGAAGGGAGGAAGTTATTGTAATGACCCCGAAAATCGAATGTGAAATTTCCATGATTTCTTTACATTTCTCGGTCTCTCGAATCATCCTGATACGATTTTGAAGACATGTCTGTATGTGTGTGTGTGTGTGTTTTTTTTAACGTCTGTTTAGAGAATACATTTACGCATCCCCACTTGAGGGAGGGAATGGAAATTTCCTCCTACAACTGGGGTATGTGGGGCTCGAGCCACAAGGACTAATACCCACTAAACTCCGTTCGCATGAATTGACTAACCTTTCAATCTCTCGCGGCACCACCGTTAAGTATTACTTCGCGAGGGAGGTCTCAGCTCTTTGCTCTTCCACATTGTTTGCATCTAGAGTACATCCTCCTACTCACCCAGGATGTTGTATATGGGTCGGAGGTTCCAAAAGATTTTTCACCTATGCTGGGGCCTTCCGCTGACGCTCCTCAATTTTTAGCTCCTTCATGACTGCTGCCGTGAAGTCGCTCGTTGCGTCCCAGGTTGCCTGCGATAACAGCATTGCTTCCACCAGATTTCCGGATGAGACCTTCCTTCCAAGGTCAGACTCCCAAGTATCCCGCATGTCACTGAAGCGGGGGCATGTGAAAAATACGTGCTCCACGTTCTCGTCCACTCCTGTGCAGGTAAGGCAATTCGGGGAATCTTCATGTGTGAATTTATGAACATACTCCCGAAAGCAACAGTGTGCTGAAAGCATTTGACACATATAGTAATTGACTTCTCCATGAGTTCGACTCACCCAGGCAGCCACATGTGGAATCAGACGATGGGTCCATCTTCCCTTGGTCGAGTCGGCCCATTTTTGCTGCCATTGGCTTAAGCTGTTTCGCCTCTCCTCCGTCGCCAGTTCTTCGGGGCTCAGCGTTCCTGATCTCTTCCGCTGGTACAGAGATCTTCGCTCCTCAGCTAGTACCTCTATGGGTAGCATCCCTGCGATGACACACACTGTATCCTTAGACATCTTGCAGCTGGAGTACGTCAGCCCCGATCGGAATGCTACACGTGAGGACCGACGTAACCACTGACGACAGCAGCGCTCGTCTTCTTTGCTTGGGGTCTTTGCTTTTTGCTGTTCGCCAGTGCAGTGAAGCTCTGGTTGTTGCGAGAACAACACCGTGACGATTCTCTCCATTAGCACGGGGCACATAGGCGCTGGCATTTGTTGAATCTTGAGTCGCATCATCACCACCTTATACGGTTTCCCCCATGGATCACCTTCCACCTCATTAAGGAGCTCACTCCAGGATTGCTTCTTATTGCTTTTGATCGCTCTGCTGACTTCTGGCGTGCCTCTTTATATTACATTTCCAACTCCTCACCGTGCAATACACAGGCCCAGATCGCAGCCTTCTTGCTAGCGTCAGTAACCCAGGATCCAGCGTCCAGGTGACGATATGGTTCTGAGATGATGGCAAAATCGAGCTTCGACTCTCCCGCCGTCTGCATGAGCAAGTCGTGTGCTGTCTCACAGTGGTTGAGATTGAGCTGGAATACCTTCATCGTCGCTTGTTGAGGACCTTCTGGAGTGCCTCCTTATACACTGGACACCTACTGCTGCCAGCAATGTGGGCACACTCCTCCTTCGATGTGGTTTCATCGAGATCCTTTATCTCCAGATCCTCCTATGGCTCCTTACTGAGTACCTCGGTTTCATCTCCAAGGAGACTGGCGATGGTTCTACGCAGCTGAGGAGCCCCATCGACCGTCTTCCTGGTCAAGATGGATCACCATATCCCCAGTTGCTGTCCAGCGGATTTTATCGACGCAATCTTGAGCTTCCTCTGCAGGGACACCCTTCTTCATTCGGCGGAGAATGTCAGAGTATTACTCCTTGTCCTTGGGTCGAACAATCAGGGTATCAGGTCTGGGCGCTGCTTTCCAACGGGTCTTCTTCTGCTTCTTGAGCTCTTTCTTCTCCGAAAATGGCTTTTGGAGCAGCTTCTCATCTCGTTTCTTCGTCTCTTTTTTGGACTCGATCAGCTTCCAGTCTGACCCATCAACCAGTCCCTTCCCCTGTGGGGCTGTCTTGCTGATCACATCCTGGTGCTTCAGCTTCTTCAGTTTTTGAGCTTCTGCTGCAGGTGAGCCTTTCGAGCGCTTGCTCCGCACTGCTTTCCGGACATCTCTCATCTCGAGATTTGGAATTGACTGCGTGGTACTCGAATCCTCTACCTCCGAGTCTTTGACCGTCGTTTCAGAGTCCGTCCGTGAGCGCGACGTGTGTGGTAGTAATAGAGCCTGCAGGAGCTCAGCAATGGGGGCCTGGGCCTTGCTGCGTGCCTCCTCTAAGCTCCTGAGTCGTTTGAACGTGCTACCGATAGATGCCACTTTGGATTTGATGTACTTGTGGACATTAATCTTGGGCTGAACAAACTCATATAACTCTGTAATGAGTTTTCCAAGTCGTTCCCAAGCGTAACGGCATACTTCCTCCTGTTGAGTTTGTGACTCTATCCCACTTGTAGCATTTTAGGCCAAGTGGTCCGCCTTGGAAGAAATTGATGATTGGCTCCTCACACAACCTGTGGAGCCGTACCCGATCGGAACCGATGGCGGGATTTTCCTTATCAGGCATTCCCACATGGGAACTTTGTATTTTGTCATCACACATCATAATTATTCTAGGCTGGTAAAGGGAGCCCTCCCTGTTCTCTTGTAGGCTGTTCTGGTGAGCCCACCCTGCACACCTCTTTTAGAGTTGGGTTTCTCCTCCAAGATGTCCTAAGAAGGACAAGCCTCGGCTTGAACTGCTTCTTAGTTTGGGACGCATCCCTAAGCCCCTCCACCAACGACAAGGTCCTGCAGTTTCTAGAAGGTGTGTGTATGTGTGTTTTTTTTAAATGTCTGTTGGGAGAATGCATTTATGCATCCCCACTTGCGGGAGAGAATCCTAGGGATTTTCTCCGACAACTGGGGTATGTCGGGCTCGGGTCACAAGGACCAGTACCGACTAAACTCCAATCAGACAAATTCACTAACCTTTATTTCCCTCGCGGCATCACCGTAAAGTATTACTTCGTGAGGGAGGTCTCAGCTGTTCGCTCTTCCACGTTTTTCATCTAGTGTGCTTCCCCTGATTCCGCTAAGGTGTTGGCTGTCAGCGAGAGGTTCCATTAGATTTTTCACCGATGCTGTACCTTTACGCTCATGTTCTTCTCTTCTGAATTCCTTGATGACAGCACATACCCCGCGTCTTCGTCGACTTCGGTGCAGACTCGGCACTTCGGGGAATCCTCACATTTGATTTTATGAAGATACGTCCGGAAGCACCCATGTCCCAAAAACATTTGCGTCAGGTAATAATTAACCTCACCATGTGTGCGGTTTAATTAAGCAAGCATCTTCCCTTTGACGAGTTGTCCCACTTCTCCTGCCGTTGCTGTAGACTTTTTCGTCTCTCTTCTGCGCTGAGTTCTATTGCGCTTAGTGTCTCAGATTTCCTCCGCTGATACAATCACCTTCGCTTTTCGGCCAACTTTTCTATAGGGAGCATCCCGGCTATAACGCATATCGCGTCTTCGGACACCGTACGATAAGCGCTCGCGACTCGCAGGGCACTCAGTCGATAGACTGGTGCAATTCTCCGCCGTGATTCCTGCAACTTTAATGCGTCCACCCAGATGGAAATGCCGTAGGTGAGCACCGATGTGATCACCGACGACAGCAATGCTCGTCTTCTCTGTTTTGGACCTCCTATGTTGGGCATGACACGCGATAAGCTGGATTTTACTCCAGAAGCCTTAATGCCTACGTGCTCAGCTTGCTGCTTGAAATTAAGTCGGGCATCAATCATCACTCCCAGTTATCGGATGTACGGCTGGGAGGTGATTTCACACGACCCGACTTGCAGCGTGATTGCGTCAATTTTCTTGCTGCTAGTGATCAACACGACTTCGGTCTTATGTTCAGCCAGGCTCAGTCCTACAGTGTTCATCCAGCGACAGATCGTCTCGAAGGTCATGTCGAAACTGAGGCTGATCTCCTCCAGGCAGTTGCTCACGATGGCTACGGCTACATCATCCGCAAATGCCACGAGTTTAGTTTCCCGTGGCAGTTCCAGCTTCAGTAGACCGTCATACATGATGTTCCACAACAAGGTACCCAATACCGAGTTTTGAGGTACACCTCCGGTGACTCTGTACTCCTCAGGGCCATCCTCCGTGTCGTACTTCAGGATTCTTCCAGTGAAATAGCTGCCAATCATTTTCAGCAAGTATTTCAGTACATTAAACTTCCTGAGAGTTTCCATTATACAGTCCCACCTGGCCGAGTTGAAAGCATTCTTGAAGTCTAGTGTCGCTACTAGGTAATATTTCTTCGTGCTATTTAGCCGTCTTTTTCCTGAGAGTGCGTTCTTGGCAGTGTCGACGACCAGGCTGATCGCATCCAGAGTAGACCGGCCTTTCCGGAAGCCATATTGGTTGTCTGCCAACAGGGGTTCGACGGCCGGTTCTATTCGTTAATGGAGAATGCGCTCGAGGATTTTGCCAGGGGTATCGAGCATGCAGAGCGGACGGTACGATGACGGGTCGTCCGGTGGTTTTTTCCCCTTTCCACTGAGAGAAAAATCTTAAGTTCGATTTACAATAAGAAAATAGTTGAGGCAGTTTTGGTGAATGATACGATTTTTTTTTGTATGCGGCACATAACATTATAGTAACTTCACAAGCGTAATTTTTGCAACTCAAAATGCAGTTAAACTAATCAAAGTTTGAAAAGTAACCACGACAAATCTATCGTGAGTAGAACTATAAAATAGTTGCAATGACTACATTCCACTGTAGAAATTACTTCTCCGGCCATAGTTACCGTAACCCGTGAAAAATTGTTGAGGACTTTTTGACTATAATTCGATGGTGATGGCATATAGTCAGAAGAATTATATTTTTCTCTCAGTGTGGGAGTAGTACTAAGCTCTGCTGCTTCCACATGACAGGGAAGGTGCCCTCCCTTAGGCGCTCTTTGTATACATCCAAAAACATCTCTGGCCTCGTGTGGATAGCTGCCTTCAGGGCGANGTCAGAAGAATCATATTTTTCTCTCAGTGTGGGAGTAGTACTAAGCTCTGCTGCTTCCACATGACAGGGAAGGTGCCCTCCCTTAGGCGCTCTTTGTATACATCCAAAAACATCTCTGGCCTCGTGTGGATAGCTGCCTTCAGGGCGATATTGGGGATTCCATCGAGACCAGGAGCCTTGGTGTTACCCACCCTATTGCAGGCTTCCATCAACTCCTCTTTGGTGATTAGTGGCAACATTATCTCTTCTCCCTCTCCGACAGGACGATGAAGTTCCGGTTGTTGCGGAAACAAGACCGTGACGATTTCCTTCATCAACACCGGATGCGTAGGCGACGGCATTGGTTGACTCTTGAGTTTCATTATCACCACTTTATAAGGTCTACTCCATGGATCACCTTCCACCTCATCAAGAAGCTCACTTCAAGATTACTTTTTACTGCACTTGATAGCTTTGATGAGCTTCCAACGTGCCTTCTTATACCTCATTCGCAGCTCCTCGAAGTTGGGTTTTTGACAGCCACGTTGAGACGATCTTCTAGCAGCATTATTACCCTCCTTGCGCAGGGTGGCGATGGTGTTATTCCACCAATAGACCGGTGAATGCGGGTTTGTGGTCAGCTTCCTGATCATGGTTGCATCACATGCTTCTGTTACTCGTTTAATGACGTTCCGCGCCTTCTCAGTAGCATTGCTGCTACTGATGGAGTGGGCGTCTAGTGCGGCTGAAAAGGAGCTAGGCTCGAAGATGTTCACTCTCCAGCCAATGCAATTTGTCTTCTTAGGCATCGAGGTGACTTTCTGGCGAGGACATGTCTCCCAGACTATCGCACAGTGGTCGCTCGCGGTGTAGATATCAGTTACTCTCCATGAGCAGTTGCCCTTTGCAAGGCTGCTGCTCACGAAGGTGAGGTCCACAATGGAGCTTAACTCTCCCCTCACGAAAGTCGGCTCATCGCCGCTGTCTAGCAGAACTGCGTCCAACGATGACATGGCTTCCAGTACAGCTTGCCCCTTAATGTTCGTCTCTTTACTTCTCCAGTCGACTGCCCAGGTATTGAAGTTCCCGGCTATTGCCACAGGAAAGTGCTGCTTCGCATCCTCAGTCAGTCGATCTAAGAAGTCTTTGAATTCTTCGGTGGAAAGGCTCGGCGGGGCGTAGCAGCTGTAGAAATAAGTTCCATCAACCTTCACCTTCACGAAGCCATTTTGTGTACTATTACTTGTGGTTTGAAATGGCCATTTGCCACTAGTCCAGATTACCGCCTTCGGGCTAGCATCAGTGACTCAGGATTGAGCGTCCAGGTGACGATACGGCTCTGAGATGATAACAAGATCGGGCTTCAACTCACGCGCCGTCTGCATAAGCAGGTTATGCGTGGCCTTACAATGGTTGAGATTGAGTTGGAGTAATTTCATCTTCGTTTATTGAGGACCCTCTGGAGTGCCTCTTTATACACTGGGCATATACTGCTACCAGCAATGTGGGCACAATTCTCCGTGTTGTCTTTCTTGGTGCACAAGGCGCGTTGCGACTGCTCCGTGGAGTCTGAAGCCTTGTGGCCAGTCGCTGAGCATTTAACGCAGAGTTTGGACCGGTCGACTGTACTCGTGCACTTCGTGGCCAGGTGTCCGTAGTGCCAGCACTTGAAGCACTTAACTGGTCTCTCTACTCTTCTCACTCAGCAATTAACCCAGCCTATCCGAATTTTGCCATGGTCCCCCAAGATCTTCGCCGCGAGCACAGGTAGTGTCACCAACGCCGTCTGTGTCCCTCCGTAGGCCTTTCGCAAGGATTTTATGGCATCCTGCGTCATCTGCACCTCGTTGCCCGCTGTTTTGCATAGGGCTTCCAGAATTTCCTCCTCGGCTTGAATTGCTTCTTAGTTTGGGATGTATCCCTAAGCTCCTCCACCAACAACAAGGTCGTGCAGTTCCTAGAAGGTGTGTGTGTGTGTGTGTGTGTGTGTATGTAAGTATGTGACACAAATTTTGTCCAACGATATCTTGTGACTGAATGGAGCGATTCGAAAATTTCTTTTCTCAATCGATGCGTGTTAATGTAATTTAGAACTGATTAGTTTATGAGAAGAATCTACCCAGCGGTTTTTAAAATATTTACATAAAACTCCTGAAAAAACGCCAAAAAGCGTTAATTTCATTCACATTTGACAATTCTCCGTGAAATAACGATCGGATTTGAATCAATTTTATGTAATCGATGTTTCTTCCCAAGAATTGATTCCCAGTGGACTTTCAGTGGAATCATCTCAGCGATTGTTTAGTTTTTCAAACAAACTTTGGAATTTTGCGATCTGAAAAAAGGGAAGAGTTGGAAAAAAAGTTGGAAAATTTTGGAGTGGGTCAATTTTGAAGTTAAGAAATTTTTGAAGTGGGTCAAATTTGAAGTTGAAGAATTTTGAAGATGAGGAAGTTTTGAAATTACATTTTCAAGTCGGGGAATTTTGAAGTGGGTAACCTTTGAAGTTGAGGCATTTTGAAGTGGGTTTGACATTGAAGTTGGAAAAGTGTGGAGTGGGTCAACTTTAAAGTTGAAAAATTAGGCCCGGTCGCGCGCTCCCTCTTTCGGGTATGACCGGTAGGGGTTGGTGGAATTGGGTGTGACCCATTACGGGTCAAACCAATAACTTCCCGACCATTTGTTTTTGTTAACACTGGGGTCATGCCCGAGTGAATGAGGCGCACGCTTTACGCAACGCTAGTCATTGTCAGAAATATTCGGAAAACGGATAATTATTTCATGCGTTTCATGCGTTTAGCGTTGCATTCATTGTGGCATTACCCTTAGGGTGATTCCGCAAAGAACGCATTTGCAATTTAATTCAACTCAAACTTCAATCAAGTTTGAGTTAAACCCACTTTTTACTTAACTCGCTTCAAAATTCTTTTAACACCGCAGCTGATCCGCTTAAAAATTTGCAACTCCAAAGTTGACCCACTTCAAAATTTTGTAACTTCAAAGTTAACCCACTCTAAAATTTTCCAACTTTCCCTTTTTTTTTAATAGCAAAATTCGAAAGTTTTATTAAAAAAACTCAACAAACACTGAGGCGATTTAGCTCAAAATCCAATGAGAATCAAGTTATGTGGAGACGCATCGATTACACAAAATTAATTCCAATCCCATCGTTACCTTTGGTAAAATGCGAATGAAGTAATTTTTCTAGGTGACTGCAATGAATTTTGAAGAGATTGTCATTCCTTCATATGTTTTATGCAAATAACTAAGAAACTGTTGAGGCAATCGTCCTCATATACTCATCGGTTCGAAGTGTTTTTTTAACACTCATAGATTGAAAAAAAGATAATAATCACATCATTTCTCAGCATAAAGTCTTAAAATTTTTGTCATTTTCACACATATTTCATGCGAATAACTAATAAACCACTGACACGGTCGCCTTCATACACTGATCACTCCTAAGTTACATGAACACGCATCGGTTGAAATAAAAAAAATGAGAATGATGAGATTTCTTCAGATAGAATCATTGAATTTTCACGAAATCGTCATTTTCTACATGTTTTATACGAATAACTAACCCACCGCTGAGACGATCTTCTTCATACACTGATCACCCCCGAGTTACATCAACACGCATCGATTGCAGTNTTTAGAACTGATTAGTTTATGAGAAGAATCTACCCAGCGGTTTTTAAAATATTTACATAAAACTCCTGAAAAAACGCCAAAAAGCGTTAATTTCATTCACATTTGACAATTCTCCGTGAAATAACGATCGGATTTGAATCAATTTTATGTAATCGATGTTTCTTCCCAAGAATTGATTCCCAGTGGACTTTCAGTGGAATCATCTCAGCGATTGTTTAGTTTTTCAAACAAACTTTGGAATTTTGCGATCTGAAAAAAGGGAAGAGTTGGAAAAAAAGTTGGAAAATTTTGGAGTGGGTCAATTTTGAAGTTAAGAAATTTTTGAAGTGGGTCAAATTTGAAGTTGAAGAATTTTGAAGATGAGGAAGTTTTGAAATTACATTTTCAAGTCGGGGAATTTTGAAGTGGGTAACCTTTGAAGTTGAGGCATTTTGAAGTGGGTTTGACATTGAAGTTGGAAAAGTGTGGAGTGGGTCAACTTTAAAGTTGAAAAATTAGGCCCGGTCGCGCGCTCCCTCTTTCGGGTATGACCGGTAGGGGTTGGTGGAATTGGGTGTGACCCATTACGGGTCAAACCAATAACTTCCCGACCATTTGTTTTTGTTAACACTGGGGTCATGCCCGAGTGAATGAGGCGCACGCTTTACGCAACGCTAGTCATTGTCAGAAATATTCGGAAAACGGATAATTATTTCATGCGTTTCATGCGTTTAGCGTTGCATTCATTGTGGCATTACCCTTAGGGTGATTCCGCAAAGAACGCATTTGCAATTTAATTCAACTCAAACTTCAATCAAGTTTGAGTTAAACCCACTTTTTACTTAACTCGCTTCAAAATTCTTTTAACACCGCAGCTGATCCGCTTAAAAATTTGCAACTCCAAAGTTGACCCACTTCAAAATTTTGTAACTTCAAAGTTAACCCACTCTAAAATTTTCCAACTTTCCCTTTTTTTTTAATAGCAAAATTCGAAAGTTTTATTAAAAAAACTCAACAAACACTGAGGCGATTTAGCTCAAAATCCAATGAGAATCAAGTTATGTGGAGACGCATCGATTACACAAAATTAATTCCAATCCCATCGTTACCTTTGGTAAAATGCGAATGAAGTAATTTTTCTAGGTGACTGCAATGAATTTTGAAGAGATTGTCATTCCTTCATATGTTTTATGCAAATAACTAAGAAACTGTTGAGGCAATCGTCCTCATATACTCATCGGTTCGAAGTGTTTTTTTAACACTCATAGATTGAAAAAAAGATAATAATCACATCATTTCTCAGCATAAAGTCTTAAAATTTTTGTCATTTTCACACATATTTCATGCGAATAACTAATAAACCACTGACACGGTCGCCTTCATACACTGATCACTCCTAAGTTACATGAACACGCATCGGTTGAAATAAAAAAAATGAGAATGATGAGATTTCTTCAGATAGAATCATTGAATTTTCACGAAATCGTCATTTTCTACATGTTTTATACGAATAACTAACCCACCGCTGAGACGATCTTCTTCATACACTGATCACTCCTAAGTTACATGAACACGCATCGGTTGAAATAAAAAAAATGAGAATGATGAGATTTCTTCAGATAGAATCATTGAATTTTCACGAAATCGTCATTTTCTACATGTTTTATACGAATAACTAACCCACCGCTGAGACGATCTTCTTCATACACTGATCACTCCTAAGTTACATGAACACGCATCGGTTGAAATAAAAAAAATGAGAATGATGAGATTTCTTCAGATAGAATCATTGAATTTTCACGAAATCGTCATTTTCTACATGTTTTATACGAATAACTAACCCACCGCTGAGACGATCTTCTTCATACACTGATCACCCCCGAGTTACATCAACACGCATCGATTGCAGTAACAAAAATGCGAATGACATCATTTCTCCGGATGAAATGATTGAATTTCCAAGAAATCGTCATTTTTTCACATGTTTTATGCGAATAACTGACAAACCGCTGAGGCGATCGATCTCATAATCTAATCAGTTCTAAGTTACATCAAAACGCATCGATTGAAAAAAAAAATTTGAATCGCGTCATTTGTTCAAAAGATATCGTTGGACAAAATTTTGGTCACATACGTACATACACACACACACACACACACACACACACACACACACACACACACACACATGCAGACATGTCTCCAAAAACGTTTCAGGATGATTCGAGAGGCCGAGAAATGTGGAGAAATCATGGAAATTCTAAATTCGATTTTTGGGGTCATTACAATAAATTCCTCCCTTCGGGTCGGGAAGTTAAAAATTTTGGAGTTGAAAATTTTTCAACTTTAAAGTTAACCCACTCAAGTTGAAAAGCAATGGGAGCAAGCAAAGCAAGCGATCAACAGCTCAAACCAATTTTTTGAAATAGAATTGCAACGGATCCATTCGGAAGCATACTACCAATGGAATTGGCAGAAATGAAGGAATGTCAAGACTAATAACGCGTAAAGTAACGGTCACATGCCTTCTGTCAGATAGGCTCGGCCCCCTGCTTATTTTTCTAATGAACAGAAAAACAAGGAATCGGTCGGGAAGTTATTGGTTCGACCCATAATGGGTCACACCCACTTCCACCAATCCCTACCGGTCACATCNAGCAAAATTCGAAAGTTTTATTAAAAAAACTCAACAAACACTGAGGCGATTTAGCTCAAAATCCAATGAGAATCAAGTTATGTGGAGACGCATCGATTACACAAAATCAATTCCAATCCCATCGTTACCTTTGGTAAAATGCGAATGAAGTAATTTTTCTAGGTGACTGCAATGAATTTTGAAGAGATTGTCATTCCTTCATATGTTTTATGCAAATAACTAAGAAACTGTTGAGGCAATCGTCCTCATATACTCATCGGTTCGAAGTGTTTTTTTAACACTCATAGATTGAAAAAAAGATAATAATCACATCATTTCTCAGCATAAAGTCTTAAAATTTTTGTCATTTTCACACATATTTCATGCGAATAACTAATAAACCACTGACACGGTCGCCTTCATACACTGATCACTCCTAAGTTACATGAACACGCATCGGTTGAAATAAAAAAAATGAGAATGATGAGATTTCTTCAGATAGAATCATTGAATTTTCACGAAATCGTCATTTTCTACATGTTTTATACGAATAACTAACCCACCGCTGAGACGATCTTCTTCATACACTGATCACCCCCGAGTTACATCAACACGCATCGATTGCAGTAACAAAAATGCGAATGACATCATTTCTCCGGATGAAATGATTGAATTTCCAAGAAATCGTCATTTTTTCACATGTTTTATGCGAATAACTGACAAACCGCTGAGGCGATCGATCTCATAATCTAATCAGTTCTAAGTTACATCAAAACGCATCGATTGAAAAAAAAAATTTGAATCGCGTCATTTGTTCAAAAGATATCGTTGGACAAAATTTTGGTCACATACGTACATACACACACACACACACACACACACACACACACACACACACACACACACACACACACACACACACACACACACACACACACACACACACACACACACACACACACACACACACACACACACACACACACACACACACACACACACACACACACACACACACACACACATGCAGACATGTCTCCAAAAACGTTTCAGGATGATTCGAGAGGCCGAGAAATGTGGAGAAATCATGGAAATTCTAAATTCGATTTTTGGGGTCATTACAATAAATTCCTCCCTTCGGGTCGGGAAGTTAAAAATTTTGGAGTTGAAAATTTTTCAACTTTAAAGTTAACCCACTCAAGTTGAAAAGCAATGGGAGCAAGCAAAGCAAGCGATCAACAGCTCAAACCAATTTTTTGAAATAGAATTGCAACGGATCCATTCGGAAGCATACTACCAATGGAATTGGCAGAAATGAAGGAATGTCAAGACTAATAACGCGTAAAGTAACGGTCACATGCCTTCTGTCAGATAGGCTCGGCCCCCTGCTTATTTTTCTAATGAACAGAAAAACAAGGAATCGGTCGGGAAGTTATTGGTTCGACCCATAATGGGTCACACCCACTTCCACCAATCCCTACCGGTCACATCCCAACGAGGGAGCGAGCGAAGCGAGCGACCGGGCCTGATTTTTAATTTTCAAGTGTTCTGATTTTTGATAAATCATTCAAGTTTCTGCTTATACATGGGCTTTATGAATGCTATTTTGTCCCTCACCCTTCATATTACACCCTCAAAAATACGAGTATGAAGACTCATCAAATTTTATCGTTAATTTGTTGAATAAATTAACGATCAAAATAATTAGCGCGATGTCTGGTACTATCCAACATACACCATATTTGCTGTTTCGTCTCTCTCGAAACTAATTTCACTAACTTAGCCATTTTACGCGCCACTCGCCCGCGCACCCATCCCCGTTTTGCCTTACTGGGCAGACCCCTTAATAAAACATAAAAAGAGTAACGCTCAGTGCATTCGAAACGTTGTACACCTTCTCAACTAAATCGAGGGGGTTTTTTCTTCTTTTGCTTCCAAATGGAAGCTTTGTATTTGACCGATTTTTGTATTTTCTAATTGTGATTGCAAATTAATCTAGAATATTATGAAACGTGAAGAAATGATGTTTTTAGGGTCATGTCTGAATGTATGTATGTGACAACTTGGGTTTTTGGTGATTAATTTTTGGAAAATTCAACATAAATACGGTGAAATTTGTAAATACAAATCTGAAATTTTGACTCAGTGTAGCTATGATTGAGCTCAAAGTTAGTGTGCTGTTTCATCCCGATCTGTCTAGTAGTTTCTGAGATATAACAACTTGTTTAAATTTCGTTCAATATCTCAAAAACTACTACACCGATTGCAATTTTTCTTTCTTCAAAATACTCGTATCGATGGCCTCTATCTAGATCAATCATATATATTAATCAAAATATATATATGCCCTTTTACACAAAGTTTGAAGATTGCCATGTAAAAAAAAGGGAAAGTGCCTCGGTTCGCGCGGAGGGCGAGTGTTGCACACGTGTTGACCACTCGGGCTGGGTAAAGGACTGCGTCCGGGGAAAAGCACAACAAAAATGGGGAATTTTTCGTTTGAAGATTCCAACTCAATATATAAAAAAAAGGCGTGACATTTTGTCTGTCCGTGATTTTCTTGACATTTCAGAGATTTTTCTCTCAAGTATTTCTACTGTAATTTATGATTTTGTTTGTGCCTAGCCCATCTCGAATATTTTAAAATTTAATTTTTCTCTCTTCAAAAATATTAATTTTAATAAATATTTCTCTATCGAAAATTGTTAAAGAAATTGTTCTTTTTCTTTTAAAGACATGTTGCGACGCAACAATAATAACAACTTGAGAAAAAATATAACAAGTTATAATGGGGATACGAGAAAAGGACACATAATCAAGTCTATGAATTTTTTAGGGGGAAACAACTCCCATGGGGACATTTTTTGCGTATCTCAAAACCATTTACTTGCGAAACAGTAATAAACAAGAACGGTATTGGTAATTTGCCCCACCACGCAACATGAAAGTGTTAATATCTCATTACCGACTAGAATTAGAATTAGAATATGCGCGGCTGGTCACTTAAAGCGCCCAGAGTCACCTAAATCATACGATCTTTTGTAACATCCGCCTTAGTTTCGGTCAGTCACACTGCCCCAGCCCTGTGTTTCTTACTAGGCTAATAAGGCTGGTGACAGCCGCTTGTTTTAAGTCCTCTGGTTCAAGGAAAGCCTGGCCCCAGATTTTATAGCGACGGAGTGCTAATAAGGGGGCATTCACATAAAATGTGGATGACGCCCTCCTTATCGCCTCCGCACAGTCTATCTGCATCCCAGCTAATTGCCTGACTAGGGTAGCCGAGGCTGCTTTGCTGTGATGCAAATTTATCTGTACAATGTGTACAGGGTGCACTTCAACGCTGATCAGTTGTCGGCTAATGCTGATGCTCAATATATCCGGTCTCTGATGGGTGATTTGTCCTTGAAGCTGGTCGACCGCGGTGTGACTCACTTGACTCTGACCTCCTCGACTTGGCTTGATCTCTGTTTAATTGATGAATGCGACCAGCTTACCCAGTGTTTTACCTCTATTGGCCCTATGGCTGCTGGCCATCATCTCATCTCTGCATCTATTACCATCCATGGATGTAAGCCCCGGGCCTCCTACATCACCACCCGCAAGTTAGCTGGTCTCCAGACCTCACGTGCCTTGGATGATTTTCGAAGCATGCTTCAAAGGATTTCTACGCTAGATGCTGATGCCGACAGTCTGACCGCTACCTTCACTGATACCTATCTTTCCTTGGTTGATATCCATGCCCCGTTGCGCCGGACGAAGGTGAATATGATTAAGGCTGCTCCCTAACTTACCGAGGCGTTGCGGTCATCTGAGAAACATGTTCGGTCGCTTTACAGGCGGTTCCAACGTAATCGTTCCCACGACCGGCTGGTAGAGTTTCGCCTGGCGAGGAGCCCCCACCAATCCCTCCTTAGAAATGCTGGAATTAATTATTATTATTCTCGATTGTCTGGGTTGTCGGGAGCTTCGCTCTGGAAAGAGCTGCCTAATCTCGCACTGACCCCGGTTTCTTCCAACAGTCTTGTCATCTCACCTGAGATTCTTAACGCCCACTTTGCCGCTGTCTCCACTACACCACATGGGAATTTGTTATCTTGGTCACCTAGTGCCTCTCCCCCTAGAGAAATCCGTGACTCTTACTTTGACTTTGCTGAAGTCAGCGTGTCTGATGTCCTTGCTGCTATCTCCTCCATCAAGTCTAATGTCACTGGAGCTGATTGTATTTCGCGGAAGATGGTGCTACTTACATTGCCGGCTGTGGCTGATTGGCTTACCTGCTTAATGAATAAGTCGCTCACTGATTCTGTCTTTTCTTCTACCTGGAAACGCTCCATCATCGTACCAGTGCCCAAAATCAATAGACCCAAAACTCCGTCAGACTACAGGCCGATTGCGATTCTTCCTTTTCTTGCTAAAGTTTTAGAGCGGCTGGTTTTTAAGCAGCTATCTCAGTTTCTACAAGTGCATAACCTGCTGGATCCCTTTCAATGCGGCTTCCGGTCTGGCTATAGCACCCATACTGCTTTACTGAAACTTATGAATGATGTCCGACGTGGTGTTGATGAACGGAAGGTCACGATCCTTGTCCTGTTCGATTTTTCTAAAACATTTGACACCGTGTCTCATTCGATATTGTTGGCGAAGCTTGCAGCCCTGGGTGTCTCTATGAGTGCTGTGGCATGGTTCCGTTCCTACTTGGCTGATCGCTCGCAGGCAGTGAGGGGAGAACATGGTTTGTCTGAGTTTCTCCAAACCAATGCTGGTGTTCCCCAAGGATCCATACTTGGCCCCCTGCTCTTCTCTCTCTTCATTAATGACATTAGCGCCTCCATTCTTGAAGCTCAACACCTGCTATATGCTGATGATCTTCAGATCTATCTGCACTGCCACCCATCAGAGCTGCACATAGGCATTGCTCGCCTTAATGAAGATATCTGCCGGATACAGGCGTGGACGGCGGCAAACCGTCTCCAGCTCAATGTTGGCAAGACTAAGGTTATCTTCCTCGACGCTAAATGCTTGATTAATGCACTGGACCTGCCTAGTCTGCCTCCGCTTGGGAACCATGGTTCTAGCATTGAAGTGGTCGACTGTGTCAGGAATTTGGGTGTTTTCATCGACAGCAAACTGACTTTCTGCCCCCACGTTCGCCATGTTACCTCCAAGATCAACCGTACTTTCTACCAACTATACTCTCTTCGTGGATACACGGATGCTCCCTTACGCAAGCTGCTGGTAAATGCCCTGATCTTTCCTCATATTTTTTATTGCCTGGGCGTCCTGCAGGGAATTGACTCTGTACTTGATGGGCAGCTCCAGCGCTTGGTGAATCGAGCCGTGAGATTTACCCTTGGGTTGCCGAAGGATCCTTCGATCTCTGGCCCACGATGCGCGCTTGGGTGGCTCTCTATCTCGAGCTACAGGACCTCAGCTATTGCAGTGCTCATGTTCCGGGTAATGGAATCTGGCTCTCCATCTTTCCTGGCTGATCTTTTTGCCGAGTACTTGTCCTCCAGGCCCCGTCGGCTAGTCTTGGCCCAGCAGGCTTTGGTAGTCCCTAATTTCCGCACGGAGACTTATAGGACTGCCTTGGTAGTTGTTGGGCCCGAGATCTGGAACAGTATTCCTGTGCACATCAGAAACCTTCTATCAGTCATGGCCTTCAAGTCTCACCTGCAACGTTGGCTTTTGGAGAGGGAGCTCTAGCTTAGTGTTGACTTTGCATCACTATCTTCTCTTATAGCTGTACTCTAACCTGAGCCCTCCGCTTTTTCTGCTAAATACTGCTGATTTCTTCTATTCTATTTTATCTTACTGTATTTCTTTCTTTTTTCTTCACCTTTTGTCATTTTGATTCTACTTCTCTGTATTTTTTTTGTTTAAACTTCTAGACAATAAACTTATTATTATCTTATCTTATGAGGGTTGCAGCCATAATGATGATTACTTTCCTGGTACCTCAATGTACCCTTCTTCTGATCTTCACCACGGTCTTTCGCAAGCAGCTTGACAGTTGCTTTTTGAATCCCGCAGTGCAGTCTAAAGTTGCAGGCTTTCAGAACAGAGAGTGATCGGTCGTCTATCAGCGCAACGAAGTGGGCACTTTTCGCGTCCCTGCTCTCACTGCCCCGAGCGACCACCCACTCTGTGGCCTGCAGTCCTGCATTCTGTTTCTCAAAGAAGCACAGTGCTTCTTGAGCGGTTAGATCTGGGTCTTCCACGTGTACCACAACCCTGTGCTTCTTGGGAAGCTCCGAGGCTGCGACCACATGTACAGTAAGCCCAGCTAGTTTGTTTTCGGGGAAAAGGATTTTCTGCCAATTTCCCGTTTCCTCATCAGTGCAGTATACCATTGCCACACCTTCTCTTTCCCAGACACCGGTGAAGGTGGGTGCTTTCACCCCATCAGGTAACGCCAGAATGGCCCCCTTCAGGAGTTTCTTCACCTCCGTTACCTCTTCAGTGCCCAGTTTCTGATCCGGATATGACTCCGGCATAACTGCAAACTTGAATGAGCTCGCAGTATTCTGAGCATATGTGCCCTGATCCTGCGTTCTCATTCTCTTTTCTTTCGGTCTGACTGAGGTGCTTGGCGTGGTACGCTCCGATGGAAGGCATTTTATTGCCTTCCTCACAGCCCCCTCCCCCTACCCCTCATCGACCTTCGCTACTGCATCCGCCAAGGTTGCAATTGCCCCCGAGGTTTGATGCAGCTTCGCTCTCTTGCGACGTCTTCTCTCGGCTCCACTCAGTCTGACCCGATTCACATCAGACATCAGACTAATCAGCCTTGTCAGACTTCGTGTGTTCGCCATCGCTGGCCCCACCCGAAATTTCTTTTTCAATACTGAGATTTTTTGGATTGGTTTCCATTTTTGGTCCCACGAGTACCGCGGTTAAGCGTTTTCACCTGGTGCATTGCCGCGATTGCCCAGGGCTTGGCTTGTCTCGGGAGGGTTACACCCAAGACTACTCTCAGAGGTCGCCCGGGTTTCTGAGATGCACCGTTAGCGTCACAGCTCCCCCTGTGCCACGCATCCTTAGACACGGTATGGCCGAGGCCATGGCTTACGCCGCTCACACACATGGATTGGGTGGGGTCCTCTTAGCGACCGCGGGCGGCGGTAGTCCTTAAGACCCCCACCACCCGCGACCGAGCCCCCTCACTACGACAAAGTGGGAACGCCGTGGAGGGGGCATTACCGACTAGGTGTAGGAAAAAATGTCAGAATGTAGCGCCTCGCTACATCTACCGAGAGATGCGTAATTCACTGTTCTCGCACACTCACACCTGAGGAACACACGGTTACCTCAGTTGTCGCAATAGCTCCCGAATGGGCAGTCGTGTGACTCTCGTCATTCGGTGAACATCTCATCGTGTACATATTCATACCGACTCATCTGTACATTTTCATATACCGACGACCCAGGTAAGAATTTACGATAGAAACAGAGCTCATCAAGCCCTGGACCAAGGCTCGGAAATGCTCAATCAGGGCTGGGGCTCAGCCTTGGATCAATCCTCCTTCAGCCTTAAAATGATAATCTCGTTTCAGGCTTAGTCCGCAAGGCTTGAACGAGGCTTGGTGCCAAGGCTTGATTCAAGCCTTGAATTACCATATTTTAAAGGCTCAATCGAGCTTCGGCTAAATAAACTGGAGTATTGTTTACAGATATTTGTATAAACAATTTCTTATTACTTCATAACCCTTTTTATGAATTTAGAGTAACCTATGAAAGAGACTGCGGTCGGACCGTACATCATTGTTGCTAAGCATTGTTGGCGATTGTGATTGTCGGTTAATTAACAATGGATGGGAAAAAAATTATTATCATCATTAGTTTCTATTAATTATTCGTCCTGGATTATTACCGCGCAACTGGAAATTGAAATACAATGAAATCAAACATTTAAAAATTTGCTCCTCCTGGGGTTCGATCCGGGGTTCTTCTGATACGTAGACAAGCGCGCTATCCACTGGGCTACCTGCAACTTCTTAGGATCAACTTGTGTTAGTGTTATTGTGTTATTTTGTTGATATCCTAATTAAACCTAAACTTGAATAAATGATAGGTCCGATGGATTTATGAGTTCAGAATCGATTGATTAATTAATTATAGATAAGGATAATAATAATTATGTAGCCTCGTGCACAAAGAGCTGCTCTAGGCCTGGCCTGGGGTTAGCTTAGATAACTTGGCGGAAAATTATAGCTATGTTTGTAGATGATGATAATGTTTTCACCACCATTAGCTGATGAGTATTGATATAAAAATTGAGGAAATTAATCGGAAGTAACTTTAATTTTCGAGGCCTTGCTGAGCCTTGAATAAGCCTTGACGTACTGAGCCTAAATACTGAAAGCCTGGACTAGGCCTGAATTGAGTCTCGCCAATGGCCCCTTTAATCATCCTCATTTAAAGCTCAAGTGAATAGTAAAACCAAGCCTATCCCAGGTCTGAATAACTGAGCCTCACCAACCCTGGGCTCATACAGGCTTGTTCTCATCGTCAGCCTATGTAATTCTTATCTGGGTATAAACTAATTACTAGTTTGCAACTGTTGCCTCGCGTAGTTGATTCGATACTTTCCTGACCCACAACTACATCGAATCCTACATTGGTTCCGATACCGGGAATCGAACACGGGTCGCCCGGGTGAGAGCCGGGAATCATAGCCACTAGACTGCATGCAGGGGGAAGTGTGGCGGTGGAGCAGGAGCTATCACAATAGACCGGACATTGTCTTGATGACCTTTGGTCCGAGGGTAGTCTATGTGATTGAGGTTTCTGTCGCACATCCAGAACCTGAGGCAGCAGGAAGATTTGAAGAGGCTGAGGTATGAGTTCAACTCGGAAGTCCACGGAACACCTGCTAACATGAACAACATTCGCAGAGGTGAGAATCTCATGGGCCAGCTGAGAAGGGCTCACGGGGGTGATGCGCAGTTGGGTGTGCTTGTTCCAGATGCACTTGGCGAAGTCGTCAGAACCCCTGAGTTGGCGAGGTTCATGAGCCTCACTGAGAGACTTGGGGTACCGTCTTGGAGAATGGAGACGTGCTTGAAGAGGTGTGCCTACAGTGTTGCTTTGACCACATGCAAAATGCTCGTGAGGAGGGCTGTGGAAGCTAGCGGTGCTGGGGCACCTGCAAAGGAGACTCGACGACAACGGGCGAGGAGGGGCGAGAGGGGGGCCTTTGGGCCTTAGCGGGGGGAAAAGGGAGACTGGAAAACTGCATAACCTTTTTTGAGATGAACGGGATGACGTGTTTGCCTTTTTGTATGTAAAAATGACAACTATTATGTATGTAAAAAAGGAATTGTAGTGGAGTATGGAGGAGTGTCCATTGTGGCATACTTTGTATTCTTTTTTCTGTAATAAAAATCTATTTCTAGACTACGTCCACTGGACTACGTAGATCACGTCGGAGTCACCAATGTAGGATTCGAGGTGGTGGTAATTAGGGACGGTATCGAATCAACCACGCGAGGCATAGGTTGCGAACGAGTAATTAGTTTATTGTCGGTATATGAATATGTACAGATGAATCGGTATGAATATATACAGAATGAGGTGGAGATGTCCACCGAGTGGCAAGAGCCACATGACTGCCCATTTGGGAGCTATCGCGACACCTGAGATGTCCGTGTGTTTCTCAGGTATGAGTATGCGAGCGCGGTGAAGTACGCATCTCTCGGTAGATGTAGCGAGGCGTTACAAGAAGACTAATTATGTGTAAAATTTAATGGCGAACATTTTTTATTTAAACTACTTTAAAATAAAACTGTTATGAACAAAATAGCGCCTACGACAATTTGCAACAACCGACTTTAAGTTCGGATTCAGCACCATCAAAAACGTAAATTCCAATTATGAAGAAAACTTTATACAGGGTATCCCATCTGAAAAGATGCGGCTAAATATCTCTCAAGGGGGGCGGGTAACAAAAAAAATGTTTGATACAAAAATTGTAAGGTTTCGAGGAGGACTCCGATGTAGTCATTATTTTGAGCTTTCAAGCTCACGCTTGCAAGCTGCAAGCATAAAGTGCTTTTTTTCAAATGGCAACCGCATTTTTTATCGCGATGAAACTTGTTCGTCTTGATGAGCTGTTTTCATAAACCTCGCCATTCATTTAATTTTATCTCATTTTACTCGAAAAATGCCATCAAAAGAGTTTTGTGGCCAAATTGAAGATTCAGACTTCTTTAGCGTGAAACGGAAAAAGAGAAGGAATACAGTTCCTGATAGAGGAGAGTTGTCATTTTTACTTCACCGTATATTCATTATTGAAACATGTAATTCACCCAACAAAAATAGTAGCTTACAAAAATTGTACGTAACAAGTGCGATTAATAGTAAATGTTATCGAAATACGAGTCATCAACACTGGCGTAATAATCCAAACGTTTCCTAAAACCGTGGAATACCGTGAACAGTCTTTTTAATGTTGTTTATCAAATTTTCGATTGTTTTTGGCTTGCTTGCGTAACAAGAATCTTTAATAATCATACGGATTCAAATCTGATGAATAGGATGGCCAATCTATTCCCCCTCCACAAAATTTTGGATATCCCAAACCAAGAACTCGACCGCGATAAACTGTATTAAGAATTTCAAAAACTTCGTGAGTACGGTGGGGAGCTGCTCCAACTTGCATAAAATAAAACCCATTGACAAGCCCTCTTTTTCTCGCATGAGGGAAGAATTTTGTTTCTAACATTCTTTTGTACTCATTCCCGGTAACGGTAGATTAGAAAAAATGTACATAGACACCCTTCATGGAGAGAGCAGCCCAAACAGTGACTTTCAGTGGATGAGCAGATTTCGTAACCAAAAAATTAGGGTTTCAGATTCCCTAAATCTCAAATTATTTTTGTTCACGTAGTTGTCTAGCCAAAAGTGTGCCTCGTCAGAAAAAACAATTGCTGTTTCATGCAGCTCGCCATTTTCGAACATTTGTGTCATTCTTTCACAAAATTTCTTTCGTCTCAGAATCGCCTCCTCTGTCAAACGCTGTCACATCATTATTTTATATGGATGAAGTTTCAAAAAAACGTGGAGGATGCGATGCAAAGTAGATTTGGTCAATTTTGAATCTTGAGCGACTCTCCGAATGGACGAGTTGGGTTTTGCCTTGAAATACTGTTCAACTTCATCCACCTTCTCCTCTGTTGCAGCAGAGAATGAGGGACCTGGAAGAGTAGCTCTACGATCATCCAAAGTGCCGTATTCCTCGAAATTTTCAATTATTCTAGAAAAAGAATATTATCATGACTAGAAACCAACGGGATTTGTACGAAAATCTGTAATGTATTTTGTTGTGTCACACAATCAATATGAAAAAAAAATTATTCTAACCTCCCCAAAGTGTTTTCGCTAGCAACTCGTTTGGATCCAAATTTAGTACGAAACCCTCTAAAAGCTTCACAATATTTTTTCCCTCTCGAATAGAAGCACTCGATGAGATATCTTTTTTCTTGAATTGTCAAATCACTCATTACTGCTAACAAACTAAGGCTCCTGCCACAGTTGGAATAAAACTCACTGGCCCCTAGTAAACGTAACACAAACGTAGAGAGTCAAGGTTATTTTGGATGAGTCGGCAGATGAGTTTAGTTTTCACACATACCTATGGGACATCCTGTATATATGTTCGAGCAGCGGCTCGATACACTCCCCACACTCTCCCAAAACAAGTAAAATATCGACAATTTCACTGGCTGAATACATCGTGATGTGTTCAATGAAATAATAAGTGATACTAACTTGATTCGGGTTGAATTGGCACTGATTAGAATAAAAGAATCCTCGAAGGAGTAGGAAAATGTTTTGTTTATTGTTTGCATTTGATAATTCCGGTGTGTAAACAGATCAACAGAACAATTACACCAAGATGCGCCATGGATGTTTGAATCCTGAATTCGACCACAGAACTCGTTTTTGTGGCATTTTTCGAGTAAAATGAGATGAAATTAAATGAATGACGAGGTTTCTGAAAACAACTCATCAAGATGAACAAGTTTCATTGGGGTAAAAAATGCGGTTGCCATTTGCAAAAAAGCACTTTGTGCTTGCAATCTGTAAGCGTGAGCTTGACAGCTCAAAATAATGACAGCATCGGATGTCCCCCTCGAAACCCTACAATTTTTATATCAAACATTTTTTTGTTACCCGCTCTCCTTGAGAGATATTTAGCCGCATCTTTTCAGATGGGACACCTTGTATAACTTATTAAAACGGTATTTTCCTGACAATTTTAGTGGAATAGCCCAGATAGATTGAATAGGAATGAAATATTTTATATCATCCTTCTAGAGCTAAATGAAAAAATTTTCAATGCTTCCAGGTGAAATCCGCGTAGGCAGTAGATACCAAGCCGACGGTATTGCGCCGTTTCCTCTAACTCAATCCGAACGCGAAGCCGATCCTCGTCGCCTACAAGACTTGGAAACACTCGTTTGGACGCCTCGACACTCCCTAACAGACCGTCAGATCGATCAATTCCTAGTCGTCTCCAGATCAGTGGGCACATTTGCACGTGCCTTGGACTGTTCTTCCTCGGTGAAACAGCCCTCCCTGCACATGTCGGCAGCGGCCGCCTCCAGAGACATCACCCTGTTCCATGCGATGGACACCCTTCATCGACATAACTACGACCTTGCCAAAGCCATGTCGTCTTTGGTCCCACTCTCTGGCCCAGTCCTCTGCAGAGACGAGATGGAGGAATGGAGCGCTTCAGAAGCAAATCTCTTCGAGGAAGCTCTCGACAAATATGGAAAGGACTTCTCAGACATTCGTCGGGACTTCCTTCCCTGGAAAACATTGAAAAACGTTATCGAGTACTATTATATGTGGAAAACAACCGACCGTTATGTGCAGCAAAAGCGAGTAAAGGCAGTTGAAGCAGAGAGCAAATTGAAGCAAGTCTACATCCCGAACTACAACAAGACACCTCCAGCTGCCCCGACAGGCGGAGCAACAATAATACCTTTAGGTAACAACAATACTAACGGCAAAGGAGTTAGTATCTTAAATGGCAGTAGTAATGGCAACATCACTGACACCAGCGGAATGTTAATGGTTTGTAGTGATTCGCTTCTACTTAGATTGTAGTTGTCGATACATGTTATCAGTTATAATACCACGAGAGCTTCAAAATGATCGGATATTTCCCGATAGTTTCATTACAAACAAATGAGAGTGTCATGTTTTGCAGGTTAAAAAATCCCGAGCGCTTACGCTCGTTTGTATACAGGGAAGCTTGAGGGAAATACCCGATTTATTTTGAAGCTCGAGTGGTATTCGGCGGACTATTTCCTTTTTTAGAATTTCGACCAAAAGAATTATTTGCGAATATTTTCTTAGGTGTCATGGATAACGGGATATAACCGAAAATTATCAGCTATAATACCCCTAGATCTTCAAAATTATCGGATATTTCCCGAATGTTTTGTTGCATAGCAACGAGAGGGATCAGTTTTGCAGATTTGACTACAAAGCTGATCCCGATCGTTGATTTGCAGGAAAACTTGAGGGAAATATTCGATGAATTTGGAATGTCCAGGGGTATTCGGAGGACAATTTCTTTAATTCTGATTTTGGCCAATCAGGGTGCAGTGTTCGGGCTTACGGGACACATTTCACCAAAATGTGAGGAATATCTGTCAAATTTGTAGAACAAAATTGACAGGCTACAGGGAAATTATCAGTCTGAAACGCGCCACGTTACTCCGAATACTGCACTCTGATTGGTCTAAATCAGAATTGATGAAATTGTCGAAATAATACCATGTTACTCCCCCGAATGCAATGATTCTATTGGTCGAGATTCTGAAGGCGGAAATAGTCATAGTTATATACTACTATTTGTTTTGTATATTCATATTCTATATATGGAATTTTCTTATAACAACAATATTAGGTATTTCATGCCAAGTCAATCAACCCGTTCAAAAGTGAACCGAGATTGCTTACAGAATTGATGGACGTAGTCTCTAATCTGCTCACCCTACGCGACTCAGCGAATTTGGTCACCTCCACGGGAATGTACCGCCGTGTTATTTAGGCTTTAAGGGGTAACGGAATCGGTCGCAAAAGTTTGTTTTTTTCATCCCATTTTTCTCCGATTGTATCCAATATAAATGGTTGAAATTTTGACCAAGTCTTGAGGGCAGCCTGAGGGAGAGCGTCTATCTATTATTTTTCAGATTTTTTGCAAAAAAAATTTCAGAAAAGATAACGACACAGCTCACGTTACCTTTTTTACCGGAAACTGTAAAATGAGAAGTGACAAAAACGTTTTTTTAGAGACTTATTGTTGTCTATCGCAATTTTCGGGAGATAGTTGCCCTCAAGGATACTCTAATACACTTATTTTGAGTAGAAAGACGTTTATCCATGCCGTCATTTTTGCAAATAATGGGTTGAAGTGTTTGGTGGAATTTCAAGGAATAACCAATCCTATACAGGACAGTAATTTCAGTAGAAAGTACTTTTTCTGATCAGTAGATGGCGCGGAAAGCGTTGGAAATTTTTGTCAAGCAGGTCATGGAGGGTGTATGTGGCTATCAGCAGTGTTATGGGCATGGTAGAATGTTTCCATACCATTATTATTTACTTATATTTGATGGGATTTTGTACTTTTCACGTACAAAATCCAAACACTCCCGGGAACCTGTCTCGTACATTGAAGATCGATTATACAGGATGTCCCATCTGAAAAGATGCGGCTAAATATCTCTCAAGGAGGACGAATATCAAAAAAATTTTTGATACAAAAATTGTAGGTTTTCGAGCGGGACATCCGATGTTGTCATTATTTTGAGCTTTCAAGCTCATGCTTGCAAGCTGCAAGCACAAAGTGCTTTTTTGCTTCCGAATGGAAGCTTTGAAATCATTGGATTTTCACATTTTCTAATTTTGCTTGGAAACGATGTAGAATAGTCTGAAACGTAAAAATACGAAGTTTGGACACCGTGTGGGTCTGTGCTCACGGTCATCTCGTGGTCATTTTTACGTAAATTAAACGAATAGAAGGCTAAAACTGTTCCAAAAAATTTGAAATTTTGTCAGATATTTGGTATTGAATTGGAGTATCTCTGTGCCAAATTGTAGCCCGATCGGTCCATTTGTTTTTTAGAGAGAGCAATTTGTATTTTTATCGTTTTTCGTGAAAATTAAAAAAAAACTATTGGACCAATTTCGATATTTTTTTTTTCAAAATGTTCGTCTTGATGTCCTCTATCCGAGTCAATCAAAATATGTGTACCCGTTCATACAAAGTTTTCGACATATTTTGATTTTTACGTTTTTCATAAAAAAAAAGCTTGTACGCACTCTACCCCTCGCAAAAATCGAGATATCAACTTGTTTGTAATGTCCTTCCTTTTCTTCTAGTATTCCTATCCTTTTCTAAATATTTTTTCGCCATTTATTTATCCCTTTTCGCTTCCGAATGAAAGCCTTGTATTTGAGCGATTTTTCAATTTTCTAATTTTGATGGCAAATGGTCTAGAATGTTTGAGAAACGTGAAGAAATGATGTTTTTAGGGTCATGTCTGTATGTATGTGTGTGATAACGTGGGTTTTTGGTGATCAATTTTTAGATGATTCAACATAAATACGGTGAAATTTGTCGATAAAAGTCTGAAATTTTGGCTCATGGTAGCTATGATTAAGCTCCACTTTAGTACGCCGTTTCAGCCCGATCAGTCCAGTAGTTCCTGAGATATAACAATTTCTTTAAATTTCGTTTTTCTTCAATATCTCAAAATCTACCCCACCGATTTCAATATTTCTTTTTTCAAAATACTCATCCCGATGCCCTCTATCTAGATTCAAATATATATGTATATTGGTTCGGACAAAATTTGAAGATATTGCCGTTTTTCCGTTTTTTAATGAAAAATCTTGTTTACAACTTGATAAAAAATGGAGATAGGGTGTTAAAATTTTGTATGCTTCAAGCTTTTATAACATAAAAGGTTCAATTGTTCGAGCGGTTCTTGAGTTATTCAACCTTTTGTGTAAATATATTTCTTCAAATTTCTCATAAACTACTCGACGGATTTCATTTTTCTTTTTTCAAAATACTTGTCTCGGTGGCCACCATCTAGCTCAATCAAAATATGTAAGCCCGTCCATACAAAAAATCAGAGATATTCCCGTTTTTTGCTTCCCAAGGGAAGCATTGTTTTTGGCCGATTTTTCGATTCTCTAATTTTGGTTGCAAATGGTCTATAACGTCATGAAACGTAAAGAAATTATGTTTTTAGGGGGGTGTCTGTATGTATGTGTGTGTAGATCCGGGTTTTTGGTGATTCAATTTTAGAAAATTCAACATAAATACGGTGAAATTTGCAGCTAAAAATTTGAAATTTCGGCTCATATCTATGAATGAGCCTCACTTTGGTGCTTCGTTTCAGCTCGATCGGTCCAGAGACCGATCACTAGTTCCTGGAAGTAGTTCCTGAGATATAATCACTTGTTTAAATTTCGTTTTTCCGCAATATCTCGCCAACAACTGCATCGATTTCAGTTTTTTTTTTTCGAACTACTCGTCTCGATGGCCTCTATCTAGATCACTCATCTCATATATACCGATTTGTGTAAAGTTTGGAGATATTGCCGTTCATCCGTTTTTTCATAAAAAACCTTGTACGCACGACAAGTCAATAAAAAACGAGCTAGCGACTTGAATTCGGTATGCTGCTAGCTTTTGTAACATAGACGGTTCGTATTTTCGATGAGGTCAATCGGTCGAGCGGTTCGCGAGATATTCAATTTTTTGTGAAAATCTATTCTGTCAAATATCTCGTCAACTACTTGACCGATTGAAAATTTTCTTTTTTCAAAATATCCATCTCGATCGCTACTATCTAGATCATTGAAAATATATATACCCGTCCATACAAACTTTTGGAGATATTCTCGTTTTTCTTTTTTTTTGTTTTCTCATTCTTGTGCGGTTGATAACTTGTGACGGAAAAACGATATTAAGTTGAAATATGGTATATATATCTCTCTCATAATACCAAAGGTCCGTACTTTAAATGGACGCCATCGGCGCAGTGGTGTGAGACAGATTAATTTTTTGTATATATCCATTTCAGTAAAAGGTAAAAATTTTTTTTCCGTACTGCTTCCCACGATTTCTCGTCTGGGAATTGGTATAGCATACTTTCCAAACTTGAAAAATTGAAAATCACTACGGAAAAATATTTTCCGGGCTGCCGTTATGTTTTTTTTACTCGGGCGGTTGGTCTGCCTCGCCTTTGGCTCGGCTCAATAACTCCGCACGTACTACGTTTTGAGCGATACAGATGAAATCACAAGAAACTATTGAATCAGAGTAGAACAACAGACTTTTATTGACAAGGGAAGTGAGAAAATGAAAGGATTCTCTACGTGGAAATTGACAATAAAAGATTGTTGATTCAATATTGGATTTCGTTGGTGAATGTCATTGAATGGTGATGAATGAAATGGTCGTTTATATTTCCATATACTTCCCTTCGGAAGCTTACTACCANCCTTTGGCTCGGCTCAATAACTCCGCACGTACTACGTTTTGAGCGATACAGATGAAATCACAAGAAACTATTGAATCAGAGTAGAACAACAGACTTTTATTGACAAGGGAAGTGAGAAAATGAAAGGATTCTCCACGTGGAAATTGACAATAAAAGATTGTTGATTCAATATTGGATTTCGTTGGAGAATGTCATTGAATGGTAATGAATGAAATGGTCGTTTATATTTCCATATACTTCCCTTCGGAAGCTTACTACCAATGAAATTGGAAGAAAAAAAAAGGAGAAAAGTATAATAAGAAAAAAAGTAATGGTCATTTGCCTTCTGTCGGATAGGAGTTCTACCCCTGCTTGTTTTAAATTTTTTCAGTCTTGTACACACGATATTTTGAGAAAAAATGAAAATAGTAAGTTGAAATTTGGTGTGATTATAATACAAGATTATTGATAATTTGGATTCTATAGAATATTTATACTCTAGAGATATTCCCACTTGCGATTCAGAGGATTTTACGAGAGTCAGAACTAAATTCTAGTGGTTGAACGATAACGATAAATTTATAAGAGAATTGAAAATCCGAGAAGAATTATTCAAACAATCAAATAGAAATAATCCTTATATAAAAAAAGCATGCATTGGAAACTGTCATGGCGGAGAACATGTAAAAAGTGTCATGGCGGCGCATGAAGGATGCATTGTCTCATCATGAGAATGAGCAATGCGGCCGCGACGGCGCTGTTCAGGAAAGCGCGCGTAAATTACAAATCGGATTCTCTATGTGAAATGAAAAATTGTTCGAATGATGATTGATAATTGGATAACTTGAAAGCCAAGAATGGAATGAAACAAGTGGGAAATTACGTTTATCGTCATATAGTATATGCATATTTTCTACACATGGATTTGTTTATAATGAGGGGAATGGGAAATTATTTGTTGGTGATGGATGTTAAAAATTGAAAGGTAGTTGGAATGATTGATAATTAGATGAACTTGAATGTCAAGAGTGGAATAAAATAGAAGTGATTAATTGCTTTCGTCACAATATAGTCAATATATTTTTGCTCCTAAATTAACAATTCGCTTCCGCATGGAATTTCTATAATGGTGGATTTTCCAATTGAATTCAATGATTTATTGTATTCAATATCGCCTCAATGTTGGCAGCCAGCATTGCCTAAAAAATATTGGTTTCAAAATAATTTTTTTCAACAACAGATGATGCAATCAATCTCATGATCGAACTTGGTCAAAGTGGCATTGGGAAGAATATGTTAAATCATAGTTAGATTCATTTAAAAAAGTTGGAATACTTTTTATTCAAAAATTTTAAATCATCTAATTTATCAATTAAATTGGCTAGGAAAAGCTCGAAAATAAAGAATGGCATAATGGAATAAATAATTAGCGGAGTTGGAACAAAATTCCATAAATACTTGCTTTTACCAACATTCTCTTCTTAGGAATTAATAATAGAATGCCTCAAATTTCCGAAAAATATAATTTTTTCACATAAAATTGATTTTTGGTGTGATTTTTTAAGCAGAAAAAGTCGTTACAATTCAGGAAAAATTATTCTTTGAATGAAAAATTGATTATGATGGAATCATTTATAAAAACACAGTCATGGTCTCCGAAAATCGCAATTTTTTCAATCATTTCATTAGTCTACTTCGGAAAGTCAACTTTCCATTTTTTAAACATATTTTTTTAAATATTCGCTCATAATTATGAGTACATGGCAATTATACTGTTGAAAAAAAAGATTAAAATTTTAAGGACAGTTAATAGTAAATTTTAAGAGTCAGAGAGGTACAAGTCTTGAAATGTAAAAGTTCACTGAAAATTAACTGCGATTCTACATTTTTTAACAGCATGGAGATAAAAACTCTCAAGTTCCTTAAATTCTCATTCAATTGTGACCTTTCAATATTTAATTATTATTATTTCCTAAAAGGGGGAGTTAGGGCAATTAAATAATGAGGACAAATGAGGGATAAAATTAACTGAATATCTATATTTCTATTAATTTACGTGATAGATCGTCGTAAGACGCTTGAAATGCCTTTTACTTGGATCTAGGGTTATGGGTAAGGCCAGGCAACTTTTGTACACGTAAAAAGGGGATGACTCTAATGCAGATAAAAGGGGAGAAGCTAATCGTGTCAAGGGAATGCAACTAAATATCCAAATAATAACTGAATGGGGAAGAAACAAAAGAGTGTAGGCTCACCGTTGGGGGGTATGAAGGGTAATATTGTGGGGACAAGAGGGGAAATGAGGAGGGTAACTCGTACTCACGATGGGACTTCACTCTGGCGAACACGTGGAATTCCACCGGCGCCTTGCACTCCTTCAAAATACCAGGGCGTTTTCCTGGAGAGCCTCCTTTCCACCTCGGGGTTTCCTGGGCACCAATACTAGAGCTGGGATGAGCTCGATGTATC
>NW_021680904.1:36773-75900 GCF_001412515.2 Diachasma alloeum | reverse complement strand
ATATGAAGTAGTCACGTGACACCAACTACTGCACTCTGATTGATTCAAATGGGAAAGAAAAACATAATTTGAAAAATCGGAGAATATAATTTCACAAAAATTTACAAGTTTTTCAAGCAAAATTCACAAGAATTCCGGGACTTCATGCAGGATTTGACAAAAATTCAGATGATCCATCAAAGTTTCAAGTTCATGGCATCGTCGAATAAAATTGTGAAAAAGATCATGAATGACGAGAAAATANCAAAAAGGGAACCTAATTACTCTGTCTTTTCGTTTGATAAACCAATTATCATAATTTCCCATATTATTTGAGTCAAAGGCAAATAGAATAATTCAAACTTCTTAATATTGCGTTTGCCACGAATTTCTGACTTTTCTCAGGTTGAACTACAGGAGGATATGAATGTAACACAGTGGAAATGATGATTAATTTACTTTGAATGAATAGTAATAATAATATAAAAATGAAGAGATTCTATTATGAATAAAAATCTGTGACTCAATATTTCATAACAGCAGAAATCAAGATATTATGTAATATTATCAGTAGTAATACCACGAGACCTCCAAAATAATCGAATATTTCCGGATTGTTTTGTTGCGAAGCAACGAGTAGATCTTTTGCAGATTAAAATTCTCGTGCAAAACTTATCCTGATCGTTGATACCCAGGAAAACATGACGGAAATGTTCGATTAATTTTGGAGGTCGAGTGGCTGGTATTCAGTGGATTATTTTTGGTAATCGGATCTGGTCGTTTTGACTTCCTTCATGACTTTTTTCACTCCAGGATAATATTTGACAGTTATTTGGTTAGAGAAACAATTGCAGAGCTAGAGGTAAATTATCAAAAGCTACAGGGAAATTATCAAAAGTTAGAGCTACTTCATGTTATTGAATACTGAGCTCTGATTGGCCCAGGGGAGGCCAGAACCGATCACCAAAAATAATCTGAATTATGAACATGAATTCCAGATTCACAAAAAGGATGGAGCATAGTCCAAACTTTCATTTTCAGTTNAAGAGAAAGAATTGCAGAGCTAGAGGTAAATTATCAAAAGCTACAGGGAAATTATCAAAAGCTAGAGCTACTTCATGTTATTGAATACTGAGCTCTGATTGGCCCAGGGGAGGCCAGATCCGATCACCAAAAATAATCTGAATTATGAACATGAATTCCAGATTCACAAAAAGGATGGAGCATAGTCCAAACTTTCATTTTCAGTTGCAATTTTCAATTTGGTGCTGAAAAGATGAAGTGGCAATATTTGAAGCACGGAATCATTTTGATGATTTGAACAACAGATGATTTAAATCACCGAGAGAACTGATTAAAATATTTATAACAGTGTTAGCATGCCCTCCTACCGGAGTATCACCGAAAATTGAAATCCAGCCATTAACTTTCTGAATTATGTTTGAGAAGTAATCGAATTATAATTACGATCAAAATATTATTCACTGAGCATAGGAAAATCTATTATTTCATATTAGAATACTGAAAACAATTACTTTATTTTAAGTACATGCGCAAGTTATTCATTGTAATAGAAAAATTTCACCGCTAACAAGAAATTGAAAGAGGAAGTATTGAATCTGATACGAAAAAAGGCGTAATCAAAGGGTCACCAACATCACAGCCGCGATAGCGCATTAAATATGAAAAGGGAGCCCTTTATCTCACCTGAGGTGATAGTGGAGAGCCGAAACTATTAAAACTAGGGATATGAAAATTTTAGCCTTGGTCCTAATCCTGTTATGGGCACTCATTAAAAGCTATTTTTTGAGAGAAAATTTCTGGTATTTCTCTTATATTGAAGAATTTTTGAGTGAAAGATGGGACAATAATTAGTGGGAAAAGATGAAATATTTCACATAAAGCTACGATAAAGGGATTACTTGACCCAAGAAACAATTCACAACAATTTCAGAATTCTATGGAAAATTTGAAAAAATTTCAGATGATCCATCAAGTTTAAGTTTATAGCATGGTCAAAAAAAATTGTGAACAAGAATTTTTTCAGCCAAATAATTGAGTGGTTCATCTAGATAGTGAAAATAAAAGAGGGAGGCGAAGACTACACAATTCGGGGTAGTGAGCAATTTGATAAGTATTGTTCTGCATTCTGAATATAATTTCAATTATAATTATAATCAAAATTTCATTTAGTGAGCCCGGAAATTCAGAATAGTCAATCACTCATTGAAATATTCAACTGGCACCGAGCTGGATTAAGCTTTCATTAATCTCAACGCTTTGTATGATGAACCGATAATTCATTAATTTTTGAAATTAACAAAAATCAAAAATGATAAGAAACGGCACAATGAAAGGTCATCAACGGGCATCAACGGCATAATTACAGGCCTCCTTAGAACTTCAGTAGAAACAGAATATAAATACTAAGAATTCTTATCATTCCTCTTATCTCTGTAATTTTTTTTGAGAAAAAATAACGATGAAAAATCGATAAACATCATTATAATAACGAGTTTCACTCGAGGTAATTTAAAATAATTACAATACTCAATTTTTCACACTTGCCTCGCAAATATTGTGGTGCTTTTTTTTTACATATCAGCAATTAAACCCTCTTTTTTAAAGCACTAAATCAGATATATAATGCATAATACGACGCTCAATCTCGATGAGAAATATCAATCAATTTACTATAGGATTATTTCCTAGATATAATATAAACTCGAGAGTCTATCAGGCCAAAGTTTACATAACAAAAGAATATTTTTCATAGAACTTTTTTATTCGAGTTTTTAAGGTTTGTAAATAATGTATATATTTGTCTTTGAATAAAAAACTTGGTTAAACAAAAAAAAAGTAAGATTGCCCGACGCGTATCTGGGAGACCCGGGTTCGATTCCCGGCTGGGTGAAGCGGAAATTTTTTCTCTCTAAATTCTAATTCTCTTTGAATTTTTTTTTACTGCATGGGCCTGCATGTAAGCACTTTGTGCTTACAAGTTGCAAGCGTGAGCTTGAAAGCTCAGAATAATAATAACATCGGATGTCCCCCTCGAAACCTTACAAATTTGTATCAAACATTTTTTTGTTACCCTCCCCCCATGAGAGATATTTAGCCGCATCTTTTCAGATGCGACACCCTGTATATGTCCAAAAATTAACAACTAGTGTAAAAAAATTGATTGTTTATTGTTCTTTGGCCCGCAGACACTTAAAATGTTAAAAATAGTCAAGGGCCTGCAATTTTTGAGCTACAGAGGTTTCTTTTTTTTTCATGTTTGAAAAAAAGTGTACAACAACAACTACGAATTAGTTTTTGAAATTTAACTCCTACAAAGCTAATTTCATTATTTTTTAAATACAAAAGTGTGCCATTCATGTAAAGTAGCCCGAAAAATGTTTCTGAAAGAATCGAGAAGATATTTTAAATATTTTAAGGATAATTTTTCTGCCTATTTTACATGAATGGCGCCAATTTTTATTTTAAACAAAACGAAATTAGCTGTGTAGGAGCCGAATTTTAAAAAAGTAAATGGTAATTGTTATTACACACATTTTCTCAAAAATTTTGAAAAAAAGAAACATTCGTAGCTCAAAAATGGGAGGCCCTGGACTATTTTTAACATTTTAATCGTGTGCGAGGCAAATAAACCATAAACATGTGACGATCTTCGTATAAATATAATTCTGATCAACGCTAGATAATTCTCAATTTTTATCACAATCGTCTCAAGCCCAATGTTCTCCAACGAAAAATTATCTTGAGCGCCAGGCTATTTTTATTTGTTCAATATGGCGAAATAGACAAAAGCCAGTTTTATTTCATAAATTTAATACCCTAATACTTGAATGAAATTTCGACCCGGACACTAATTTACAGGGGGGAGCGGAATCGTTGCCTCCTCGTATTTTTGGAGGTCCCAGAAATTAAGGCGACACAATCATAGCATAAAATTTTATGCCCCAAAGAAAAATAATATATTCACAAAAGTACAATAAAGGAAATAAGTAAGGAGGAAAACGCAATATAAAAATTATATACAGAAATAGAAAATGGAATAATAATAATGAAATGGACCACTGGCCTTGACCAGGGCGAAAAGTAGACAATTATCAAATCGCGTGGGGAAAACGCCTTACTTTCCCCACTCTCTCAATGTAATAAGATTAATTCGATTTTTAGGATAAATCATAGCATCCGAAATATTCAAATAAAGAAAATTGTATCTCGATTTTAAATCAAACAATTTCGTCAAAATAAAGAAAATTAAATTTCGTTCTAAAGAAATTAAATTTTGAGACTAATTTGTCTCTCTCCAGTAATAATCAGACTAAATGAAAACGAAATGGCTCGAGGCTCAGTCCCAGCTCTACAATCACCAAAAAATAACTCTCTGGTTCACTTATCTCAATTTCCATCTACTCCAAAGCCCCGGAATCCCCTCCAGCTGCTCCCAAATGGTTGGAAATTAAGTTCAGCTACTCGAAAAGACTCGAAACGTCGTCTTAACGTCTCGACGCCTCCTTTGTCAGCTCTACGTGCCTCCGATACTCGATAGTCTACAAGGACTCGACTGGGCTCTTCCTTGCTCTATGTCTCGGGGAGAACTAACTCTATGCGGTCAGCTCGCCAAAAATTATGCCCAATGAGATTCCCTCCCCCTCTAACACCTTCAAACCTAGCTAAACCCTTAATTTAATTCCCCTGGACTGGATGTAATCGTTACAATTCCTCTTTTTTAATTTAAATTTAAATTATTATTAAAATTCTTCTAAATTTATCGAAGTCGTGGGTTTTTCCCACGATGCATCGATTTCCTGGGGATGGTTCTCCATGTTCGTCCAGGATTTTTTCTTAGTTCCAGATTTTCCTGGTCCTTCCGGAAGTTGGAGATTCCCCGTTTCCCGCCGGCTTTTCTCCGCAGTTTGCGAGACAGGCCCGTCTCTAGTTAGCTACTGGATTCCAGTTGGCCCCGAGATATTTTTCTCAGGGTCGTCCTCTTCTTTTCCCTCGATGATTTTCCCCTTCGACAAATATTTTCAAATAATTTGAGTTGCCTCGTTTTTTCCACGGTTGTCCCAATGGTTTTTCGATCATCCTCGAAAGGAAAGGAGTTTGAGCTCCCCCCGAGACTCACGATTTAATTAATTAAATTTTTTAATATCTAATGAAAATAATTTCTACCGTTGACAATTTTAATTGTCACAAACACTTTATATTGTTGCACTAATTATTCGTTTTTAGACATAATCGATCTTCCATGTATGAGAAATCTCACTCCAATCGCCCGCGACTTTTAATTCATTTCATAGTAGTCTCCCCTTAAGATATATAGGGATTCCCTAGAAAACACGATTTTCTTATGATTGTTTCCATATTTTTCCTAGATAATGTTTATAATAGTCCCCAGCTATTGAAACAAATCCTAACTAGATGTACTACACAGTTTAGCTGATAATAAATAATGAAATGCAGGCTTATAACATGCGAGGCATAGGCCAAATGGGGGTTATGGGTCCCCTCCGAACTCGATTTTTCCATTTTATGAGAAAATGGTTTTTACAAAGTGTTTAAAAAATTAATCTGTGCTAGACTGATAAATTCTGAATATGGTGAATTTTTTGTACAATTCTGTAGTACATCGTTTCGGCGATATTCAACTCTAAACAAGCAGGATTGCGAGCCTATTCGACAGAAACGACCGACCGTTATTTTATTCGTTATTAGACTTTGATTCTTTTTCTCTCTACCAATTTCATTGGTAATAAGGTTCCGAATGGATCTGTCGCAACGGTTCTATAATAAATAGCGCTGAAAACCCTTGGAAAATTTCCTATAATTTTTTCTACAGCGATTTCTGTTATTCTTTTTGCTTCCGAATGGAAGCTTTGCATTTGTTCGATTTTCACTTTTGCTAATTTTGCTTGGAAACGATCCAGGATGGTCTAAAACGGAAAAATATGAAGTTGGGGGACCATGCCTGTGTGTGATAGTGTCCACTTAAAATTAACGAATAAACGGGAAAATTATTCCAAAAAATCTGAAATTTTGTCAGTTTATTGGAATCATTTGGGACTAACTTCATGCCAAAATTCAGCTGGATCCGTCAATTAATTTTTGAGAAATAGACATTTGTTTCTTTACGCTTTTTCCTAAATATCTCGAAAACTACCCAACCGATTTCATTTTTTTTTTCAAAATATTCGTCTTGATGCCCTCTATCGCAATCAATCAAAATATGCATACCCGTTCATAGAAAGTTTTCGAGATATTTCGATTTTTCTCTTTTTGACCTAAAATCGTTGTTCGCACTCTAGCATCCGCAAAAATGAAGATATCAACTTGAAATTTGGCATGAAGTTGTCTCTAGTAGTAACAATGGTTCGTATTGAAAATAGGCTCAATCGGATATTGCTTTTTGAGATATTCAACTTTATATGTAAATCTAATTTTTCAAATATCTCAATAGCGAGTTAACCGATCCCAATTTTTTTTTTTTTCAAATTTTCGTCTCGATGTCTTCTATCTTGATCGATCAATCAAAATATCTGCACCCAATTTTACAAAATTTAGAGATATTTCAATTTTTGTCGTTTCGACTTTAAAGCGTTGTTCGCACTATAGCATCCGCAAAAATGAAGATATCAACTTGAAATTTGACATCAAGTTATCTCTAGTGGTAAGAATGGTTCGTATTGAAAATGAGCTCAATCGAATAATTACTTTCTGAGATATTCAACTTTATATGTCAATCTAATTTTTTAAATATCTCAATAACGAGTCAACCGATCCTAATTTCAATTATTCAAGAATATTCGTCTTGTTTTGTAATTCTATGTCTTTTTTTTATATTTTTCACATCTTTTTTTAAATTTTTTTATCAGTCATTTATCCCTTTTTCAACCCTTTTTGCTTCCGAATGGAAGCATTGTATTTGTCGGATTTTGACATTCTCTAATTTTGTCTGGAAATTATGTAGAATGGTATGAAACGTAAAGACATGATGTTTTTAGAAAATGTCTGTATGTCAGTGTCCGAGGATTCGGTTTTTGGGTGGTCACTTTTTAGAAAATATAACATTAATACGGTGAAATTTATTGATATAAATTTGAAATTTTGTCTAATAGTAGGTATTATTTTGCTCAACATTGACCTACAATTCCAGCCCGATCGGTCCAGTAGTTCCTGAGATATTCCACTTTTTGTATAAAAGTATTTTGGTCAATATCTCCAAAACTATTGGACCGATTTGATTTTTTTTTCAAAATATTCATCTCAATATCTTCTATTTATTTTTTATTTATTTTTGGATTTTATTTGAATCAAACGCTAATTTTTCCCGCGAGGCTACTATCTTGAGGTTCCTGATGGCTGGTCCCCGTGAGCTGAAGTTAGAGTGGGGTGTTGCATTATCTTTGGATGGGGGTGCTAACTTTTGGAACGGAAAAATCGCGACTCTCTTTTGTAAGATCAAAGAAATCACTCTATGCATATCCACTCTTTACATTTTTATTCAAAATTCTACGATGAAATCGTGTACAGGTGGCGGAATTTCTTAAAATTTCATCACAATCTCAACAACAACTGCATCGATTTCAATTTTTTTTTTTTTTCAAAATACTCGTCTCGATGGTCTCTATCTGGATCAATCATATCATATATACCGATTCATTCAAAATTTGGAGATATTGGCGTTTTTCCGTTTTTTCATTATAAATCTTGTGCGCACGATAACTCAAGAAAAAATGGAGATAGCGACTTGAAATTTGATATGCTTCTAGCTTTTATTACACTAGCGCCGCCGCGGCCGTGACGTTGATGCCCGTTTATTATGCCTTTGCTTTTTTTGTTTCTTTCAAAAATTAATTATTTATCGTCGTTTTAGTCTATTGAGTGTTAAAGTTAATGAAAACAATGCGTCTCGGTTCATTGCTTGTTCAATTTCAATATTTTAATTAGTGATCCACTAATTCTGAATTCCCGTCATTGAATGAAATTCTAATTACTATTGTAATCAAAATTATTTTCAGAGTGCAAAACAACAACTATCAAATTTCTCACAGTCCATAATTTTTTTTTCTTCGCCTCCCTCTTTATTTCCGTTTACAACTTGACAAAAGTATTCAATTATTTTTCTAGAAAAATTATGGGGTCAATTCTGATGTTCTTTCGCTAATTCGAAGTGTCTTCGCTTCATTCATGATTTTTTTCACAATTTTATTCGACGATGTCATAAACTTGAAACTTTGATGAATCATTTGAAATTTTTTCAAATTTTCTATAGTTTTTCGAAATTGATATGAATTTTTTTCAAGAAACTTGAAAATTTTTGTGGAATTGTGGAGAAAATCCGAAGAATTACAAAATTATTTCCTCCTTTCGCATTTCAATTAATTAGAATACAGTATTCGAGCTTTCATGACTGCTTCAAATCAGTTTTATTTGCAAACTGCCGCCCTTTCCTATCAATTGTTTTCCCATTATTTATTCAACAATCCTCGAATATTTGAGAGATATTGTAAATGCTTTGTAATTTTCCAAAACTTCATAGATTGTGTCTAAGTTCTTCAGAAAACCTCATAATTGTCTTGAATTTTTGGAAAACTCCCGAATTATCTTGCATTTGGAAAAAAAATTGACAGTTCTGATTTTCTTGGAAACCTGCAACCTTTCTCGAAGTTTCTATAATTCATTCCCTATTTTATTTATTTATTTATTTAGATTACGTGCCCATGTGAGTTTACATCTAAATGANCAAAACTTCATAGATTGTGTCTAAGTTCTTCAGAAAACCTCATAATTGTCTTGAATTTTTGGAAAACTCCCGAATTATCTTGCATTTGGAAAAAAAATTGACAGTTCTGATTTTCTTGGAAACCTGCAACCTTTCTCGAAGTTTCTATAATTCATTCCCTATTTTATTTATTTATTTATTTAGATTACGTGCCCATGTGAGTTTACATCTAAATGACACTCATTTTGCACGGGGGGGGGTAGTTGGATGTATACAACTTTTTACAATCTTTAACACAATGTGTACAGGCATTAAATTCATAAATTTCATAAATCTTCCATTCCACAGTTTAACAAAAAATTAATTAATCCATGCTTAGCAGTCTCTCACGATATTCTAATGCTTCGAACATAAACAGAGCTAGGCTCTTCAACTGTTTGGGATTTCTGATGTCTACCAAAGACACCAGCTAATCCTCAAATTTGTCCAACAACAGCGAGTTGAAATGAGTCACCCTGAGATCATAGTAATACGGACATCTCACTAGGACATGTTCCACATTCTCGAGCTCAAAGTGACAGATTTTACAGTAATCATTAGGGTAGAGTCTGAATATTTTATTTTTACAAAGAAATCGACTGGAGTAAACATTGGCTAGACGAATTTGTGCAATAATACGAGTGAGGGCTATCGGGGCATGTACAAGAAGGTATCTTGCTGTGCTATCTGCCATATGCCTTGGGATTTTCAATTGGAGTGAGTTGCTTTCAGCGTATTTTAGTAAGTCTTGAGCTTTCAATTTATCGTTAAACTTATTTATAATATTGTATTTATGCTCAAGCCACATGGCAGGGTCAGAGGACATACATAAAAAACCAAAATCAACTTCATCTAAAATAATTTTAAGCCTCGAAATCCAATTGCACTGAACTTTATTTGAGTCTTTGTCTAGCAGGTAAACAAGCCTTCTCCAGCAAATGAGAGGAAGGCGACCCTCACTCATACTCAGCACCTTAATGACCCAGTTAATTATGAGATCAATCGTGCGCACTGATAAATGTCTTACTCCTAATTCCAGCCTGATCGCGTACCCGGGCGTGTTCGAAGGGATGAGTAATAATTGTTTAAAGTAATCATTTTGTATTTTTTCAATGGTATCAAAGTGTTCTAAGCCCCATGCCGACACGACATAGAGGAGAGATGGGGACACAACGCTATCAAATACTTGAGCTTCGTGCTCCACGTATCAGATCTGGCTTTTATCAGGATGTTTTTGGTAGCCCCAATGGCAACTTTAGCCTTTCGAATGGCATAATTTACTGTTTGAACTCCTTTTAAATTACTCTCCAGTAGTATGCCCAAATATTCGTACTGGTTCACCGTCTCTACCTCTTGTCCATCGTACAAAAATAAATTCTTCTCCGCTTTATGTATTCTCCCGCTGGCTCTGAAAGGCAGAACCTTCGTTTTTGCTGTGTTTACTACTAAGCCATTCACCGTACAATATTCTCTTAGTTTTCAACTGATTTTTCACGTCCTGAGGACTGGCAAAGTATGGCAGTGTCGTCAGCATAGGTAGGCATCAATAGCTCAGTCCGCGCGTCGATGCTAAGCCCCCTGTGCCCCCTATCCCTAAAAAATTGCTCAAAGTCAGATACATAAAGTATAAAAAGCAGGGGGCTCAGAATCTCCCCCTGTAAAACTCCCTTTGTGATGTCAAACCTATCCGACGACTCCCCCACCAATTTAACCTGCGCAGATGCCTTGTTATAAATATTAATTAGTATTCTCAGAATATTCGCACTTATGCCCAGATTTAATAATTTAAGCCACAGGAGGTTGTGAGGAACAGAGTCAAACGCTCTACGAAAGTCAATAAAAATTACATATATCGAGTTTCCTGGAAATCTCAATTGCATTTGGATAGAAGTTATGAGCGTAAAAATCTGGTCCTCACAACCCCTGTTCCTTCTAAATCCCACCTGTGACTCGGGTAAAATATCATTCGACTGCATCCAGCACTCTATTCTCTTTGCCAATATTTTAGTAAAAATTTTTAGGATACTGTTCGTTAGCGCGATCCCACGATAGTTTGCAGGGTCATCCTTGGGCCCTTTTTTGTGCACCATCGTAAGAGCAGCGCAAGGCCATGAATCAGGAACCGTTCCATTTTCCAGTACATTATTCAATAGCGACAATAACAACGTTTTTCCCGAAGCAGACATAGCTTTCCAAAATTCATTGGGTATTGTATCAGGCCCCGGAGCCTTATTATTCTTGGAAGATTTGAGAACTGATTCTAATTCTAACATGGAGATATCATAATGAAAATCAGGGTGCCTGACGTCCGTAAGAATTAAATCACACAAAGTACGAGGCGGGTAAACCTCACCATAAAATTTTTCCCATTTTTCCTTTGAAATAACATTACAATTCGTGAGCTTTCTGCCTACTTCCTTCACCGCCAACCAAAATTCAGACATGTTTTTGACATTTGCAATTCGCAACCTTAGATTATCAAAATACAATTTTTTCTTATCATCAATTAACTCTTTAAACAGCTTTTTCTCATCACGGAAATTATTCAACAAGACTAAATCCACTTCCTTCTCATCACGTTTCCCATTTTTCACATACAATTTCCACGCCCTATTAACTTTAGTATTACTCTCTTTTACCCCTGCATCAAACCATTTGTTACTTCTACCAAAAATAGGGTTTGCCCCTGAATTATTATTATTACGAACCCTCAAGACCGAAATCATTCCCACCTCACGTGCACATTTAATGATACTATCACTGAGAAGATTATTCTTTTGTTCTACCCCGGTGGAAAGAGCTTCAGAATTGTTGTCAAGTAACCCATCCAGCCTGTGGGCGTACTCTGTGGCACATGCCGGGTTCCATTTTAACTTTTCGGTGGATAAGGCTACGTTAGAATCATTATCTTCGGCCGTAGACCTCAGACCCGGAATAACCAGTGATAGCAAGATTGGAAAATGATCTGACGAGAAAATCTCATTGAACACCGACAAGTTTTGAGTGACACCCAAGGCTGAAACGTTACCCCAACAGTAATCCACCGTACTGACTCCCAAATGACTACAGTGCTAAAGTTGACCAGGACAATCCCCTGGTGTTCTACCATTCATCATAAACATACCGTTTTCACTCATCATTTCCAATAATACACCGCCTTCTTTCTCTTTCACAATATCACTGGCAACACGGACACTGCTGATTGGGGATTGGGGAACATCCTCCTAATTTTTGGTGATCTCTGGGAAGATTGATCATCAGATTCCTCACTATCCAAATTCACCCCTCCCTTCCTTTTATTTCCTGCCGATCTAGCTACAAAGTCCTGGATCGATCTTTGTGATTTCTCTGGGTATTTAGAAAGTAGGTCAAGGTTTGACGGTTTACCCAATTTGGGTGAATCAGCTGTGCGGCTTCTGACACTTGATGTACGTGACGCTACCACACTGCCACTGGCCAACTGACGCACACCCTTCATTCCCTATTCACCCCCTTAGAGATGGATTTTGTAACGAAGCTGAAACACGTATTTATTAATTTCTAACAATCTCTTGATGAGTGCTCACATTAAAAATAACTCCTACTCTAAAATTTTCATATTATCAGTTTCAATAGTTTCGACTTTTGATTATTATCTGAGTCAAGCTGAAGGGCTCTCTTACCATATTTATAACACAATTCCGGCTGCAATGTTCATTATGTATGCCTTTTTTCCCGTCGGACTCAGAATTTCTTCCATTCATTGTTCATAATCATTGTCACTGCAAAAAGCAGTGCGACTGATGAAAATGATGTGCGTCAATTCATTAACTATGAAATATTTATATTGCAATGAATAACCTGCGCATATGCTAATTCCTCTGCTCACTGAATAAGATTTCAATCATAATTACTAGAAATGATATTTTCGCGTGTTTGATATGCAACAATGTACATCAAGAATTTAGAGACAAATCTTGAATCAAACCGAAAATTCGGTTTGAATCGTACCGAAGAATCGGCTTGAATCAAACCGAAAAATCGGTCTGAATCAAACCGAAAAATCGGCTTGAATCAAACCGACAAATTGATTTGAATCAAACCGAAAAATCGACCTGAATCAAACCGAAGTCGGTCTGAATCATGTCGAAAAATCGACTTGAATTAGATCGATATTCTGGTTTGCATCTGTCCGAGTTCGACCTGATTCATGTCGTCAATTCGACATGAAACAAGTTGATTCCCAGCATGATTTAATTCGACTTCATTCAGGCCGATTTTTTGGTCTGATTCAGTCCGACTTTTTTTTTTAGTGTGTATATGAAAAACAGATTTCCTGGCCTGGTGAGCCCCTCACTGGAACTGATGGATGGATTTTGTCACACAGTTAAACTGATGCATATGTTATGTTTAATTCTTTGCTTGTTTGCTTATCAATTGTTTTAATAGTCTCACTTTTCCCGAATGTCTTCAATGTTATCAATCCCTACCGACCTGCATGATGGATGGCAAGAGCATAATTGGGAATTATGAAAAAGAAAATTCACTCTCATAGCATCTTAAGGCTCCTGAAATGTAAAAATTCCTGATCGTTACAACATTCAACCTCTAAAATGTATGACCGTCTACACATTTGTGTCTGTCACAGTATCAAATGCTACTATAATTTGAAGCGAAAAAGAATCGAGATACGCGGTAGCGTATCGGCCAAGAAAAGTTTTGACCGACTGAACAAAACATCAGGTTTGACCGACTGAGCAAAACATCAGGCCGAGAGCACCGCGTATCTATACACGACAGAACTTCCCCCTCCACTACCTCTAAATGATTTACATTCGGTATATCGAAAACGGGACGACAAATCGGGTAAGTGTCGTTAGTTACATTATATAAATCCCCTATGAACTTTTCAACGGTGTAACTATGGTATTTTTTGGATTAACAGTAAAAAAGATAGGCGCATAGCAACAAGTTGATATTCACATTCTCGCGATTCACATTATAAAGTGTGAGAATCAAATTGTAACGTTGGCAGCGCCGGTCCAACTGAGCTTCATGTCCAACGTTGAAGTGTTTCCACCAGTGCATTTGAATGTGGGTTGTGATGTTGTTATGGAGAACCACAGAAAATCACTTATTAGAATGAAACGGAAAATCGACTCGGTGTTCTATTTTGTTTTCTCTCGTCGAAAATTCGAATTTCATCCCGCCATATCTATATTCATATGCGGCCCTCGGACGTAAAGGTAGTTTGTGCACTGTTTGTGAGGTTATCGGTTTATGTTTGGAATGTGACAAAAGGGAGATGTGTCGAAAATATTGTGTGATCAAGTATTAAATGTCCGTGAATAATTAAATTCGAAAAGAAAATATTTATTTTTCTTCGAGTGTGACAGAAAATGTTTTCATTCCGTGGAAAAAAATTCACTAAATTAAGTGACAGTGAAATGCGAACAATTTTGTGATTATTTAGGAAAAATTAGTAGGAGACGGTGGGATTAAATGGACACTTTGAACCCTTTCCAAAATGTTGATGTCTTATTGAAGTGCTGATGAAATAGATTTTTTTTTTAGACTGAGCTCAATCGATAAATTTATTCCTTGGTTATAAATATTGAAATAAGAAGTCAGAAGAGTCCATTCCATCCAATGTTTTCCTAATATTTTTAAAAACAAAAAAAAACAAAAACAGATGTTTTGAAAAATAATTCTTTGTGAACATTTTGTTCGACTATTCCTATAAGGAAATCAGTTCATCTCTCCACGAAATACAATCCATATAGGAATCATCAGAGCAAAAATTGAATGAGGAACCAAATCAAGTCAGAAAATTGTTAATAGATGATTAAAATTTGAAATTCGGTGGAGAGAATAACTCTGGAGTGGAACTGTTTATTTCCCTTCAATTGTTGATTTAAAAAATGTTCCATTTTATGAAAAATGAATCAGTTAATTTGAATTGAAAAGAACAAATTTCACCGGATGTAAAAACAGTCCTTGCTTATTTTGAAAAAAAAAGAAATCTGCCTAAAAACACAAAAACAAATGTTTTTGTAAAAAAACTGGGCCAAGAAAAAGTTTTGTTTGATTCCTACTGGGAAATTGAAGTTTTTGAAAAATATATAGAAACAATAAAGGAAGCCAAGTTAGAAATTTTGAATAAATGATGATAGTGCACATTCAGGTTTCTATAAGAAAAATNCAACTGAGCTTCATGTCCAACGTTGAAGTGTTTCCACCAGTGCATTTGAATGTGGGTTGTGATGTTGTTATGGAGAACCACAGAAAATCACTTATTAGAATGAAACGGAAAATCNAATGGAGGAATAGATTGATACAGACAGTGAGTTGAAAAACTCGGCGCCACGAACGTTGGTCCTGCTCCTACTGATTTTTTATAACTGTTTATTGTGTTCCCCGAAGGGTTAACATAAGGTACAGAGTCACATTTTCTTACATCTACCTAAACGTATTTCAACTTAACCTAACTTTTGTTTCTCATTCCACGCTCCCTCCTCCCTGCCCAAATCCCACCGACTCTAACCCACCCGAGCTCTCGAATGAAGCAAGACAAGAAGAACAAAAAAAAAAACCTAGAAAAATGGAAAGAGAATGAAGAAGAAAAGAAAAAGCAACTGAACTGTCTGATCTGGACTCTACCTAAACTACCCAACCTGAATATAAATCAAGAAAAAAATGAAAATAAAAATAAAAAGACACTAAAATTAACCAAAAGACACAAAATTCAGCGAACTCTCTCTGCCTGCGTCCTCTTCCTCATCCTGTCAACGTCCTGTCTACAGCTCTCATTCTCTCCGGGTCCCTCTCTCTCTCTGTGCCGGTCGGCGGTCCCGTCACCTCGATGGGGCTACTCAGTCCACCCCATCACTGCGAGCGTTCCACCGACTTGCTCAGCTCTCCGCCTCCGCTCTTCTCTCCTCTCCTATCCTCCCCATCACCCTATCCCTCCTTGTTCTTCTTCCTCTCTCCTCCTCGTTCCTATCCGCCCAGTCCTTTTTGCTATTGTCTGTCCCATCCTCATCCTTCCCGTCTTCCTCCTCCTTCCTGTCCCCCTTTTCACTTCTTTACCTCTCCCATTTTCCCCCTACACATTTCCACCAAAGTCCGTCTATGCCAAGTCTGTCTTTCTCCTCTGTCACTAGTCGTCCAAGCCTTCTCTCCTCCCTTGCTCTTTCCTTCACCATCCGCCTCGTCCTTCTTTCTTCGTACGTCAGATCCTCATCCACCCGGATCCCAAACACTTCCTCAATTTCCTCCTAACCCTGTATCAACTGCTGCCATTCCTTCTTCTCCGCCATCTCTACCAGCAGTAAGATTTCTCCTTGCCCCGTTGTCCTCTCATCCATCCTCACAATATCCACCTCCTTGTTTTGGCACCTTTCAATGATTCTTCTCACCTGCTTCCTCGCATTCCACACTGAGAAAAAAATATATTTTTGCCAAATATCTATTTACTTGAGAGAAGTATTTACTTTTTTAAAGTTGAATTTCTCTATCCGAGTCATTCCCAGACAAGCCTGATGAGGTTTCAATTATGAACCGACTGTAATGGTTAGGTGGGTGAGGTGTTGCTCCGGCGGACATCTAAGCAGCCTTGAGCTGGGTTAGTACTTGGATGGGTGACCGCTTAGGAACACCTCGCTCGCACAAAAATTACGGGCGGTAGGCATGGTGTAGCGGCCTAGTGTCTCCATCTAGTTAGTGTGACAGATGGATACATTAGGGCACTGCACAATCGGCCGGCTGTCCCGGGGGGTCCCACATGTGTTGATCGAACACAACCTAGGTCAACGTATGAACACGTGCCTCTCACTGCTTGCCCGGCAACAAAAAAGGACTTCTTGCGGAGAATTGTGACGGGTGATGAAAAGTATATTTCTTACGAGAATCCCAAACGTAAAAAATCGTGGGTAGATCCCGGACAATCCAGTACATCAACGCCGAAACAGAACATCCACGTAAAGAAGATTCTCCTGTGTATCTGGTGGGACACGAAGGGTGTGCTTTAGTACGAACTCCTGGAAACAGGTCAGACGGTGACTGCGGAACGCTACAGCCGACAACTGAACAAACTGAGCGAAGAACTTGATCGGAAAAGGCCATTTACTGCGCAAGAAAGCAGGCAAGTCATACTGTTGCATGAGAATGCTTGACCTCACGCTGCTCGCGCGACTCAGAAGACCCTCTTAAACTTGGGATGGGAAGTTCTCCCGCACGCGGCATATTCACCAGACTTGGCCCCATCCGACTATCACTTCTTCCGGTCCATGCAGCACGCCTTAGTGGATAAACAGTTTAAAACGCTGGACGATGTGCGTAAATTCGTCGATGACTTTATCGCCTCGAAGCCTGCAAGTTTTTTTCGCGACGGCATTCGAATGTTACCTGAGAGATGGCGAAAGGTCATAGAAAACGATAGACAATATTTCCAAGATTAAGTTCGTTGTTCTCTATTTTTTTATATTAAATAAATTTACTGAAAAATCTGTAAAAATTAAGTCACATACCTAATATTTTGCAGGGCATTATTCGTTCTCCAAATCGTAATGTATTGAATGTGACTTGAAGTTATTGGACATTATCTTTCTTCTGAACCTGCTACACCTTAAAATTCGGTCTTTTTATCCATTATTGCATCTTTACACTTAACCAACGAGGATTTATCATACTCCAATTTGAAGATCTTAAGGAGATCTTTAAAATGACGTATGATTTTTCTCACTACATCCACTTGATCAGTTGTTATGGGTGACTATATGGCAGTTCGCGATTCCTTTAGCGTTTTAGTGCTGGATTGTTGTCATTTCCGCCAATATTAAGTGGAAATTTTTTGTCGTTCGAAAAACCCATGGAACGAGTTTGAAATTACCAAATGAATTATTTAATTGCGATTATTTCTTACTGAGTTAGATTAATTTTTAGGAGATGAATTATTTTGTATGTTTTATCTAAAAATTGAACTTCACGCATTTTAGAATTACAAATTACCGATCAATTAATGAAGTCAAGAATTAGTAGAATTCAAAAAATTTATTGAAGAATGAATTTCATGCAGCCTGGCTAGGGCGCGCGTCTCGTCTAGTATTCCAAACTCAGTATAATGTGTGCACTTCAATTGAAAAAGTCAAATTTTAAAAATTTTTCCGGTTATCCAGTCAATGGTAATTAACGAAAAACAACGCGTTGCGGCGTTTTTCTCGTATGATGACCAATCTTGGGTTAAAAAAACTATCTCTTGATTTTTTCCGAAGGTTTTCTGCAGTCCCTATGGGAAATGCGATTTTTATGGGAGAAGTCTTTTTCCGTGGACAAATTTGCGTTCTAATCAACCGATTTCAAATTATCAAGAACAATTAGTTACTTCTGGTCAAAACGATAGTCCAGATGCCGGTTCAACCATTCAAAAATTCTTGAGAATCGTACTAATCACCCTGAAGAGAGTGGAATTTATGAGCGATGTTCAATGTGTTATGCCTCAAAAAGTGGAGCAAAATTCCCCAACTTATTCTGAAATATGAGCAAACGTAAGTGGCACATATTTTAGAATTCAAACCTAAAATTAAAAATATAAATTATTTTATTATTTTTTATTTTATTATTTATTCACTGCACTGTAATACATGGTATTATTTTAGCAGGGGGGTCCCCGATTACATAGTGTGAGTAGTATAACTAAACTTGAATAAGAATACTAGCTGTCCAATAATAGTTCAGAAACAGTGATATTAATAATAACAAGTTAAGTAAAAGAAAGCGAGAAAATAAGTAAAAACAGAGTTCAGCAGGAGAGCAAAAGTGCATTGGGGGCCATGGAAATATTCAGCTTAATTAGAATTTCAGTTAAATTGCATATCAATGTATCAAACAGAACGAGCCAGCAGAAATGGAAATGCAAAGTCTCCAGGTTGAACAATCGTAAGGTTCAGCATCGGGATTTAGTCGATGGTAGAGACATCCATTTATCTAGGGTTTATCAGTCATTGAGTTCCGGGGATCTCATCTGAAAACATTTCTTTAAATAGCAATATCGAATTTTTGTATCTCTGTAACTATTTGAGTTGAGGAACGCCGAGATGCTGGATATACAAATAGCTTCAGGTTTGTGGAGGTAGTTTAGGAGGTAGTGGAGTCTCTGTGGGTGATAATAAGGGCAGGTGAAGAGGATATGGGAGAGATTTTCAGAACTGTAGGTAAAGCAGAGGGTGCAGATTTGGGTAGGATCCAACTGGTAGTTGATTTGGTTGATTGTTATCCTTCTAGTGAATATTGTGGCGGTTCTGAGCTGTATCTTAACTCTCAGGAATTCAATGGGCATCTCTCGGGGTGAGAGTCTAGAAAGTCATCCAACGGGTGCCTGTATAATTTCAACAGGAGCGAGCTAGATGAGAGATGGCGCTGGTAATCGTTGTACTTGTCTCTAGCAATGACCTGGGTCATAATTTCAGGACTCCTGATTTTCCACCATCCTGGGGTCTGGTTTTCCCACAGATCGGCTGAGTCTACGCCAGCTAGGAAGGACTTCAATTGGGCAATCCAGTTATAATTGGCAAAACCAGGGGAATCAGCACCTGATGAAGAAACCAAGGTTGCTAATCTGATTAGACAGACCCTAGATAGGCGGTGATAGTCCATTTCCAGGATGTTGAGGATCCACAGGAGGGCTTGTTTGATAACTTCACAGGATATTGATGGAATCCCAGTTTCTAAGTGGATGATATAGCCAGAATTTTTGGGGAGGTTGAAAAGACGTTTGAAGACACTCAGTCTAGATGATTCCAAGGTAGATAGCTCTCGAAACGCCCAAAGTGCTGAGGTATAGAGGAGAGTGGAGGTGACCACGCTGGAGTACAATCTCTTCATACCAATCAAAGAATCCGCCTTAATGCTAGAAAGCAGTCTGAGTGCAGAGAACGATGCAACTTTGGTCCTAGCAGATGCTGCGGCTGCGGCAGCATATCCTGTGGCAATAGGAGTAAATTTTACACCGAGGTAGATATACTCTGAGACAATCTCCACCAGGTTAACGTTTAATCTAAAGGCATGATTTGCTTCTGGGAGGCGGCCTACTCTTCAAAATATCATGACCTTAGTCTTGCTAATATTCACCGTTAGAGCATTTAGTTGACAATAGTATTCCAGGATTTTCATCTTTCTTTTCAAGTCGATGGCGCTATAGGCAAGGATCATCAAATCATCAGCATATAGAAGGAGGATGACGTCCCTTCTGCTATCAATGTCAACACCTCTTACTCCCTTCATGTGGAAAGAAGACTCGATATCTGATAGGTATAGGCTGAATAGAAGAGGACTCAGCTTTTCTCCTTGAATGACGCCTTCACTAATGTCATAACAGTCCGTTGTTCCTTCACTGTTTTTTATTTGGATGGTGGTGCGATCGTACAGGTTTTTGATGATCCTCAGGACTTTGGAACTCACTCCTAATTTTAGTAGCTTGATCCAGAGTAGATCATGGGGGACAGAGTCGAAAGCTCTTCTAAAATCCACAAATAACGAGTACACTTTTCCTCCTGGTAGTCTGAGTTTATTCTGGAGAGTAGATTGCAGTGTGAAGATGTTGGCCATTGCTCCACGTTTCTGACGGAAACCGGCCTGCTCCTCGGGAATGATGTTTTGATCTTCAGCCCATGTATAAATTCTCCCATAGAAGTAAATAACTTTGTAATGTTATTTATGACAGCAACTCCCCTGTAATTAAGAGGGTCTGCCCGATCTTCCTTCTTATAAATCATGCATAGGTGTATGAGAGTCCAACTTTCCGGTATTTGTCCTAATTCAAAGATTTTGTTGAACAATTTGAGCATGTGGACTCTCCAGTCTGTTGGGAGCTGTTTGAAGAAGTTATTTGACAAGGCATCATCGCCTGGTGCTTTATCCTTTTTCGCCACTTTGAGATACTTGTCCACCTCTGCTTGAGTAAAGTCATCATCGGTCAGTGGGTTGACAATGTTGCCGAGATCGATAGATGAGATAGACCTGGGTGGGTACATCTCCTGCAGGAACTCATTCCAGGAGTGAATGTCAATGACCTCGATTCTGCGTGTCCAGCCTCTGGCGGCATTTCGGATCGTCTTCCAATAAGCGGAAGAGTTTCTAACGTTTGCAAACTTGTCAGTCACTGTTGCCTTGTGGGCGTTCTTTTTTTGGCAGATGAGTTTTTTATATGAGCTGCTCTTCTCTGATAGCTCCGCAGCTTTCTCATAGTCGAAAACAGGGGAGTACAATCTCTTAAAAGATTTCCCCACGTCCTTTTTTAACACGTGGCACTCCTCGTCGAACCAGCCAGGTCTGGGGGGTGAGTCCTTGGTCTTAGAGGTGCATTTGGGGGATCTGGTCATCGCTAGCTCAGAGGCAGTCTCATTCACACTGGCTAAAAGATTATTGTTAGCCGAGTCTATGCTGTTACGAGGTATGTCCATGGATAGTCCGGGCGAAGAGGCCATGCGCTTGGAGAATTCTTGGGCAGACTCCTGTTTCCAGACTGGTACCGGGTTCAAGTTGGTGGTGAGATCAGGGTTACGCTTAGAAGAAGGGAGATCATTCACTATGACCGTCTCCTCGAGTTCGAACAGGTCTAACAGTTTCAAGGTTACAGGTAGATGATTCGAACCGAGGTCTGATGCGACCTCTAGGTCTTGTAACAGGCCAAGACGGAATAAGCCAAGACGGAACCCTTCTAAAAATATAAATAAATATCAGAATATACGTGCATTAAAAGACACTTATATTCATAATAAAAAGTAACCAGTGACTCGGCATCATCAATTTCCACTGAGCTCATTCACATGGAGTTACCATAATACCATGCCGATATGAGGTAACAACCAGGATGTCATGGCCTCTCCACGAAATAAGTACTGGAGAGACTATTGTTTCTGAGCCAGCAATTTGACGACAGTCATTATCGGCATTCATCTGATATCTTCTGCATCGGAATAAATGCATTTGATTTTAACTTCGTGGAATTAGATTAAAAATAGAAGAATTTTATTGAGTAATTATCGCGTGTGCATTATTCCAATAATTAACCAATTCCAACCCACTCGGGACTGTAACAAGTGCATCGAAGAATTGTTTCCAGTACGGGAAGATAATTCTCAAATAATGAAGAAATAATGTAGATGATGATCGAAAGATAGAACTGGACTACAAAAAGCAATATAATTTTGATCGACTCGATGAAACGTTGTAAAACATTTTCTATTTTTATCCGCTCAAACACTGGTATCCAACGAATCTTTTTCGCTCCCAAGTGCAATAATTTACCCGATATCACTCACCAGCTCTAACACGATATCGAGTATTGATTACAGCTCGAAGCTCATGTAACAGAATTAACGGTTGTTTTCATATTTGAAAATAGTATTCACGATTTTATATTAAGGTGGGACGCTACTGAAATTTGGGAATCCTGCAATAAAAATATGGCCTCCGTGAAGGTTTTCTCACATGTGTAGTCACAAAAAAAAATTTTTTTGGCCCACCTCTACCTCTCCAGTATAGCGGGGAATTAAAAAAACCTCAAAAAGACAATGGCCCTTTGAAAGTGAGGAAGAATGGTGGAAAAAAACTTATAATCTAAGAAGGGATTTTGTCCCTCTTGACCCTTGTAACCTTGCTGTACCCTGAGACCCTTATGACCTTTATGATCCTAAAGGTCCCAAGGGATCGGATCGCCTTGAAATTGATATACAATATTCAGAACACTGGAATAAACGAAGCTAGGGACCAAAATTTGAGTCAGATGACTTTCAGATTTTCGATTACCCAGAAATCGAAAAAATCGAATTAGCCAACTTTCTTCTGGCGTGAGTTCTCCTTGTTTTTCAGCCTGTACCTTCGAACATATTGAAAATTATAATAGATAATGTTGCAGAATTCCGAAGAGGAATCGATTAACTAGCTAAATGGTGAAACGAAATGATTCAACTTGACCCGTCGATCAGTTTTCGATAAAAGTAACTAAAGTAACTAAATAAAACTATAAATAGCCTATTATTTAACATGGCTTGGGGTCAAGTGCATCGAGATTGAAGAATTCTAGGAAGACATCTAAAGGAATCGAAAGATCCCCAACACAACATATGTAGGAATTTTTTTCCAAGAGAATAGCTAATTAAAAAAAGCTGTTAGAAAAATTATATAATTAAAGTCTTCAAAATTAACTTCAAATGCACATGGTAAGGCATTACTATCACGTCTTAGCAGCACAGCATTACCCAGGGTTCGCGATGGGGATGTAGCTAGTATGAACCCCAAAAAACTCCAACATCATCAAATCGTTATAATATATTAGGGTGAGTTACCCAATTCTTGGTATCACTAGATCAAGATATTTATGGATTCAGGTACGTTTACATGTCAGAAAGTTGTCTACAACAGATGTCTTAAATTCAGATATCTGCTTTTTGCAATGATTCTAATTTACCTTGTAACATGGACAATTTTTGCTGGTATACAAATAGACGTTAACTCACCCTTTTCCCTTAGTAAATTCATAACCTGAACGAAACTCGAACATGTGGGCGCTGGTTGCCCTTTGTCTCGACGGGAACAACAAACCGAAAATTACTTCGAATCAGAGAACCCAACGAAGAACCTAAACTCAAAACGTAGAAACTTGAAAACACCAAGGAAAAAGTGGAATGTCGCTCACGCTGTTCAGAGGGTTTTGGAGAGAGGGGTAGGTTCAGGTTGAAAGCGAGTTACTGGGCTCTAGAAAACACAAAGAACTGAAAATTAATGCTGAAATGTAAAGGTTTATCTTGTCTCTAAATTTCCACGAAAAGATATTCTCGAATTTACAATAAAAGGAATATTTTAAAAATCAAACAATCCATATAATAATCAACTCAAAGAAAAAGGAAGGAATAGAACATGATTTACCCCAAGATAGATTCATTACCCTGAGAGAAAATTGTGTATCTCTCTGAAAAAACTCCTGGTTGGCTCTATCGCTGATACAGCCGTAAGTTTTGCGTGGATACGTCTATGTTACGTAGATGCTCGGGAAATTTGTTTGTTTACATGTACAGTAGGACTGGCGAGATTGTTCCACTGACAGGAGTATGGGACAATGAGAGCTCGATGCATAATCTACAATTCCCAGTGGAACTCTTTCGCCAGTTCTACTGTATCTCTGTTCTAATCATCACTACGTGAAACGTACTATAAACGTCGTCTCAACCGAAGTCCACGTTTAATGACAGTCGGTAAAGTGAATTCCGTACTTACCGACTTAGTATCTCTATACGCCAACAGATGGCGTTAGCAAATATCTACCTATGCATAAAATGCCCTTCAAAACGAAAACATAGACGTATCCACGTCAAAAATTATCTCGAACCGACTCACTTGGTGGTTGGAAACCCATAATACCCTCCTTGAGTACCAATTTGGCCTCCGCAAATTACAATCCTGTGCAGACAACCTAGCCATATCATCCACTGAAATCTCTACAGGCTTCGCAAAAAAAATCAATTCACTCCCACTGTTTTTCTAGCCATCAAGGGAGCCTTTAATAATGTTGCCCTACATCCTTTACGAAAATCTGGCAAGACTTGGGGTTCCCGAAAAAAAAGCCTACTTCATTTACTCCCTACTTGTATACAAGCAATCATACTTTGTTATCTAGGGAAACCTCGAGAGCTCTTACTTGATGAATAAGAGTACTAGTCAAAGATTCGTTCTCAGCTCGATTCTCTTCAACATCTTGACCAATCTTCGCACACTAAATGATCTCGGAGATGAAATGATAGCCTTTGTAGACGACCTTGCGATATTCCTGAATTTTTTGCTCAAATATTGCATTTACCTTCAATTTGTTGGAGTTGTAAATTCTAAAAATCTAACTCTTACAGAACATTATTAGGCAATTATTACTGCAGGCCGAATTGACCTTTACGCAGTTTGTTCTATTTGTGGGTAAGAGTAGGATTGCGATGAGGATGTGTTAGGAATGAGGAGACTTGGAGATGTGGAGACGTTCGAAGAATCACTCAATTTCAACATTTAACTATGAGATATATTTTAACAGGTTTTTATAATGGACATGTTCCTTCAATAAAGCAACTACTTGGTACTTGATATTCGATACTGGTACTAAAATTTAATCGTTAATTATGTTCTTATGCAGAGGTTAGTTTGCTGGAGAGGATGAGGGCGGACTTCGTGGACCTAGAAATCGTATTTTTGAGTTATTGGTTGATAAAATTATGAGGTGCGTGGATCTTAGTTCCGATTGGTGAAGATTTTATCAAATGACAAATTTTGGAGAAGGAAAAGCTAGGCCATAATTACTATTTGGTTCTCATACCTCGATTTGTAGATATTACTCTTGAGGCGTGAAGGGGAAGAGACGTAATACTCATTAGTAAACGCGAGGGTCATTTATGTGGAGCAATAAGATTATCAGAAATATTTGGTTTCGTTAAGGAAGTGACTATTGCAGTTGTGGAGGGGTCAAGGTATTGGAATTTTCTTGAACATTGAATGGAAAATGTGGCAAATAATGAATTTTACGATGGGAATAGAAATGGGACTACTGTTACACTGTCATTAGTGAGTTCGAGATGTTAGCCAACAATATGATAATAAAATAATTTAGAGAGAGAGCAGATGTACTGAGGATGCAAACTACAATAAGTTGATGGGTCTCAAAAATTGGGGAAAGTACACGCTAGCAGATACATTAGACATGAGGCTGGAGCTTTGAATAGGAGAAAAAATTTTACAATAAAAAAAAATAAAATTTCGCGTGTTTTATACGCAACAATTCAACAACGGGTCAAATCTTCACACCAATCTAAAAACGGTGGAAGATGCGGTGAGTCGAATCACTTCCAATTCAAGAAACTAGAAATATTCCCCGAAAAATCCCATCTAGTTATTTTTTCTATGAAACATTTCACACCTAACAATTTTCATATCACCATCAACAACCAATTAATCTTTGCTGAAACCTCAGCCAGATTTCTAGGCGTTGAACTAGACTACAGGCTAAATTTCAAAGCTCACATCCAAAACTTACTCTTAAAAAGCATAAAATCAATTGTTATGATCAAATCTCTTAGATCCACCTTCTTTGGAGCAGAGCCAAGGATTCTCATTATTTTCTAACGGAGTCTCATGAGGAGCTCAACAGAATACGGCAGCAACATCTTCCGCCCCATCAATTCCTCTGACCGTGATAAATTGAACTGGCTTCAATATAAAGCTCTCCGCTTAGCTCTCAATTCCCGTAACTCCACCCCCGCCAATATTATTCTGTCTAAAGCCTGTGAACTCCCATATCGATAAATTATACTCCCTCCACCTCATACTTCAGAAGAAAACTAACAACCCTCACCCCATCAAGTCTAACTTTCCAATCTACTGCTCCTTTGAAAACCTACAAATTCACAAATCCAAGGTTCATTGTAATCCGTTACCCACACCTTATAACTACTCATTTAATCTTATTAATCACAAACCTTCTATTAATTTAACTATGGGTATGGCTGTCAAGTCGGTCAACTGTCCAGAGGAGAAACTCCGAAAACTTATAGAAGAGGGCCTGCAAGGTCATATCCAAATCTATTCCGATGGCTGTAAAACCACTCAAGGAAATTATGTAGGTTATGTTCAATATTCATTCCCTCCTCCACTTTGAAATTCTCCACAAAATCTCATACTCTGCTTCTATCTTTACTCCATTCTTCAATTTGACCGCACTAAATACCTCATCGTCTCAGATTCTTTAACCCATTGCGCCACCAAGCTCACGAAAAGTATCGGTGTGATGGTGGTGGGGGACTAACCAACGAGTACGCGCAACATGGCTGTGTGCGACTGCGGCCGAGTGTTGGTGCGTTGATGAGTTCCTCACCACACCGAGTGTCAGGCCCGTATCCACCTTTTCACTACGACGCGCGTATGGCTGTTTTTTGTGTTCCATAATTGTTTTTCCTTCAAAACGCATTTCTACTCTATTATTTATTTCTTTTGTGAATTGATTCGTGATCAAGAGTTATGTGAACAAACCAGGTAGTTGGAAATCTAGTTTTAAGGTTACGTTAGGTAAGTCTGTTGACATGGTTTGAGATTTCTGTCTTTCGTTTGCGTCTTCCAAATAGAAAATTGAACTACAAATCAACCAAATATCATAGTCAAACTCTTAAATTGTATATGTATTGGATATTGTATTTTTTTTTATCATTCCGAGACATGGAAAACGGTGCAAACATTGATACTATATTCTTTCTCTCGCTCAGTTCATCTCTTCCCCTTTATTATTATCAAATTGATTCCCAATTATTCTTTATCTGATTATTGAATATTTCATATTTTTGTCCATTTGGAGATAGTCAAAACGCTGAAAACGTTGACGTGGTTTTTTTCCCTTGTATGGTTGTTTTTTTCTCAAAATTATTAAATTATCATAATTTCAAATGATGGAAAAAAGAATAATTTCTATTTTTTTTTCGCTCATAACCATTATATTAATTGTAAATTATTGTTCTGCAGTTGAGTTTAGTCATTCCATTCTTAGATTTTCCTACTGATTCATAGAAAAGAAATCACTTTTGTCAATTTCGTTTTGCAAAATTAAATTTTGATGATCCCAAATACTCAGGTAAAGTATTTTTTTATTGTTGCATTTAGTGACTTTATTATAAACTACAAAATACATGCAATAAAAAAAATTATAAAATTACGTTTTCCCGTTTTTCTATCTCTCAACGCCAGCGCCTATGATTTTTGAACGGTACCGCACATACGTGCCTGGGCGCACCATCCCCAACTCTGTTGCTCCGCGTGGAGCTATAGAGTGGGGACAAACGATGGTGGCGCAATGGGTTAAGCGTCTTATCATCCTTAGCCGACTTCTTTCCCAACAACACAAACTCTCACCTTGGTTTTAAAATCTTAAATCGATTGTACGAACTTAGAACTCATAGCATCGAGGTTGTATTTTCCTGGATTTCCTCCCACAAAGACATCCTCGGTAGTGAAGCGACGGGCCAGAGAGGCGATCTCATTGGGTCTCGTGCAGGATACCTCACTTCCTCTCACAACAAACTCAAACCCTCACGCATTGTTTGGTTTTGTCCGAAGCTGAAGAAAGAGCTTAACAAATTACATATTACTGAATACAATTTCAACCAACTAATCTCCTCCACCGATACAGAACGCTTACTTCATGCTGCACAACTTTATCAAACGGACGGGTTGCTATTCATTGATTTTCTTTCTTATACCCGATAAATAAACCTTCCCGCCAATTCCTTGATATCTCTCCGTCCTTCACTTTCCCCTACATCTACCTTACCAACGCAAACAAGTCAACAGTCATGAAGACAGAAGTCCTGCAGAGGGCTCGCTAGTTAATGAGAAAAATCCCTGAACAAATCGATTCCTCTCTCATAAGACAGGAGAATTATGGACATTTGTGTTAGCTACGATGGTTGAAGGCAAACTCTAGGATTCTCATTTTCTCATGGTGTAGGTGTGGTTATTGACATTATCACTAGCATAGTTGTTGATTTCGAATCACCCTCGAAAAAATGTAATATGTGCAATCACACAGTAGCAGAGCTTGGAGAGGACTCGTCAGAATTTGCATTTTGCCGTGAAGATTGCAAAAAAATGGGTGGATCCACCATCAATTATAAAATATTGTCAAGTAGTATGGAAGCTGAGGTAGCTTTCCGAATGTGAAGAAGGTTAGTGGATAAATGGGGAGTGAGGTACACCAATATAGTGCATTTGAGTGGCTGATGGAAATGCAAAAACTTCCACAATGCTCCAGTGGAGAAGGAAGCATACGTACACCACGTGGCGAAACTTTTGGGTGCAGGAGCTCAAAATTTGGTCGAACGTGCCAAAACAGGGGGAGTGAATTTGGGCAGTCGTAGGGAGTGGAATGGGTGAGGGATGGGTGAGATATCGCTGAATTTTCGGGAGTGGGTCCAAAGAAATCACTATACGCACGTGGTTTTTAACACAACACAGTATATTGTCACTAAATTTCGTCACTTTTAGTCAATAATACAAAGATGATTAAATGTCACAAAGAGAAAATCTTAATGAGCCAACCTATAATGAGCGGTACAATAGTTTAGATTGACTAAGCAGACAAAAGGTTATGAAAAGATGAGCAAACCGATTTACGCGATGTATATCATATCACATCCGGAACGAAAATAAGTCCGATGAGGTGAGGAGTGAGTAGTTGTACGCGTAAGGGGTGGGGTCAGGAATTTTGTGAGCTGTCCGGAATGTGATGTCCTCGAATGGTCAGCTGAGCGAGATCATCCGTTCGAATTTATCTTCAACCGATTTCCAACACAGATAATGAGGAATGCTATACTTTCGACTCTAAATCATTGCTCATCAATGAATCCAGCCCCGAATCACGGAAATTGTCCTGAGGGAGCAGATTCCTGGGGTTTCTATAATAAGAGACAAGCTGAGGATCTTCCAACTTGTTCACATAACAAAAATGCTGATCAAACTCACAACAGCGGTGGCTGGAGCACTCAGACTCTTTTACAAACGTTTATCAAGTGACGAATTACTCATAAGATGTACACGAGGTACGACTCAAAATATACTATTTTCCAAAGTCTCTTCTATTATTATGGAGTAAATATCCAAAGACAATAATGCGTATCAATAAAGAGGATTGAAATTGCTGTGAGAACTGCAGTCACAGAATTCAACATGTGTTGCGTGGCATCTCAAAAATTGAAATCTAAGCTACGAAATCAGAAAGTGAGCAATCGTTCAAAGAAATTACTAAAGTACCACAGTGATCGCCGAATGAAAACATATTGCTAACAGAAAGATAACCCTTACAGGAAATTTGAGAGGAAACAAGCACATTGTCAACAAACAGCCACTGTCACAAATAAGAAAAATTCTTAACAATCGTCCGGAGCTACGATGTTCTGAATAAAGGATCCATGAGAGAGACATGCATTGGACATGTCTTTGCAAAGGCTCGTTGGATACAGACATGATTCTACTTCATTCCTCCTGAAAAGATTTCGAGACTAATAAATGAGAAAAAAATATGCTATCCTCCTAAATTTTCCCACAGCATTCATTTTTTTGTGCTGAGTGCTCTAAAAGCTGCATTGAATTTATCCCCCTCACAGTCGGAAGAATATTCAGTTATAATACCCCGATTGCTTGAAAATTATCGAGTATTTCCCGAAAGTTTCGTTGCTTAGTAATATGTGCGTGAAGTTTGGCAGCATCAAAATTTTGTGCCAAACTGCACGCGCATGTTGCTAAGCAGGGAAACTTGAGGGAAATACTCGATTAATTTTCAAGCACGAGGGGCATTCGGCAGATTATTCCCCCCATTCAAATCTCGATCAATGGGAGCTGGGATTTGATATTTTCGTGGTATAATAAACAATTTTTTATTCAATATTCAGTTAGTTTCATCGTGATACAATTCAGTGCAAGGAAAAATGGAAAGACAAAGTATTGACGCATATGCAAATGTGTGTAGTTAAAAATACAATTATTATAAGTGTAGGTAGACTGGTCCGGCAAGGGGGGATTAGCTTCGTAGGTGCAGGTACAATATTCTACTCATTTGAGGGGCCATCTCGACGCATCCGTTTTACGAGCTGCATGTTCATGGTGTCCTTCGTCAAGTTCGAGATATGGTTTGATGGAGTTGACGTTGGAGTGACCAGTGATCTTGACGATTTGCTGCTCCCCAACACCAGCTTTAGCCAAGTTGGATACTGGAGTTGCTCGACTCGAGTGATTGGTCATTTTTTTACCTTGAGTGTCCAACCCTGCTTTCTTGGCAGCCTCATTGATCCATGTCCCCAGCAAATTTTTCCTAACAGGAGCATCCTTGTACCACCCGATCATGTCTGGGCTTCCAGTGGGGATTGACGGTTAGAAATAACCTCTCCGAATTGACATTACTGCCTCTTTTTGACTTGAGCTTTTTCAGCAGTCGAACCGGGCAGTTTTGCGGATTTTCATCATTCGGGATGAGCCATTTGCTGCTGGCACATTTCTTATCCCCTCCCTGGGTAGTTTTGGTGAATATGGGGTTATATTCAATCCTGCCTGTGTTTCTGCCATCAGTTCCAGTTTCATCTTTGAAGTAGTGCGTCATGGCAGAGGCTCCTTCCCCTCCTCTCCAAGCCAACTCCACTGATACAAGAATAAATAATTTTTTCTGGAGTCCGTCTGGTGTTTCTTCATCGTAGCAATTCACCATCGCATCAATGTCGGTTTTCTCGAAGGCTGTTGAACTTCTCAGACGTTTTTCAGGATCAGCTTGAAGAAGACGTCTCTTGGCGTTTCGAGCCTCTCGAGCTTGTTGGAATGTGGGAGATGAGAATGGGTCGCTTTCCTCTTAAATTCCACGAAATATTTATCTTGTAACAATTTAGCTGTTTGATTCCAGATGGTTTTTACAACTCCCTCCTTGTAGTCGCTTCCATCGGCCTTTTTCATATTGAAAGCCCAATCTTTCAACATATGGGCGAGAGCTTCGTCTGAAGTTGTTTCAGTCAGCTCATATTTCCGCTCGTCACAAAATCGAGAGAACTGAGTCCAAACGGATTTCTTGCTTTTCACAGTATTTAACGGGACATTGCTTTTGACGTTTTCATCAATGGTTTGGAGAGAATCTTCTCCAAATCGCCCTTTTTTTTACTCATTCTTTCAAATGTCACTACTTTTTTATGTTTTTTCAATTGTTTCGGGTTAAAATTCTGCGAAAAACTTTTGTTTATTGCTTAGCAACAGCCGTGGTATAACCGAAAATTATTGATATCATACGCACCACGTGATGTCAAATCCCACGCTCCTATTAATCAAGATTTGAATCGGGGGAATAATGATCCTCATTCAGCGATGCCCGCGATGACGGAGGTATTGGAGGAGACAAATTGTCAAGTCGCAGTTAACTACAATGTTGGGACAAATATCCGGTGGCTTGGCGCACTGGGTAAGTTGCCTCACATGCGAAAGGTTCCGAGTTCAAATCCCGGCCGGGTAGAATGGCGCGATCTAACCATTTAAAATCTTGATCATCGCAGTATACTGTAATCGGGTCGAAGCGATGTAAAATAACGATAAAAAAAAATGTTGGGACAACTTCTTATTTACGAGAATTTCATTCTCAGATTCAGCGGAATTTCTCTCAGGACACGACGAGCTCGCCTCATCTCCAACTCCGTTGATCGTTTTTTTGTTTTTTTTTTTAATATAAAGAAGAGCATTGAGAATCTCGAATGAAAACTGGAATTGATGAAAGTCGAACTCGATACTTGAACGACAACAATCAGTAAGATCACCGACAGATGGCATAGTAAAAAAATGGGCTCTATGACACGGCATTTTCATGAAGGATTGGTAAATGGGGGCGTGCATTTCAAAGCATACTTCCGACTGGAAATGAAATACAAATCAAATATATTATAGGTATATGAATCTATATATATATTATGTATTGGGACGTGCACGAAGTTTCCAGGCGTGTGAAATATCCATGCAGCGTTACACATGAATCCTCTCAATACGAGGCAATTTTTAGCAATGAGACGCTAGAATTCTAAATAATTTTTCAGGGGAGCGGTAATGATAAATTTCCTTTCGAATAAATAGTGAACTCGGATGTACTACTAAATGTTGATGAATGATATTGAATTCATCCATAAATAATCACGTGATTTTTTTCGTGTTTCCTTACTCTCCTTACCCGTAAAATGCGTGTGAGCCCCGCTATAATAACTCGGAAAGAAATCAGCAAGACAATTCGAACAAAAGGGATTGAATTCACCTGATAACCAAAGAAACTTCTGAACACGTGTCCAGCATGTCTCGTCTCAGGAGAAAGAATCGTCCTCGTCTTCGGGAAAATTCTCGTCTACCAGTCCTTCTGATATTCCTCTCCTCTAGGATGATTTTCTCCAGAAAGTCTAAGTAACTCCAGGAAATGTCGCTCGTGTGTCCCACTGCTCTCGTACTCTTTTTCGGCTCGAAATATCGCTGCATTCCTTCCCACTGATCGTATGGATCTTATACAGTACTAACTCGTCGATTAACCCAAGTGTTCTCTTTCACGGTCAAGACGAGTGAATTAGCACGCGCTCGGGGACTCATCCGCAGGCGATGTTTTGGTAATACAGTGCGAATTAAAAGAGACAGTGGTCGCCGCCCTGCCCAGTTGGGGCCATTAAAGTTTAGAGTGCTCGTTTTAAATTCAAAATCAATTAATTTTGTAACACATCATAATTTTTTGTTGGGAGAGGATAAGCGCAGTCATCTCACCAGGATACACGAAGTATATGAAGCCTGTATGTGCGTTGCTGCGCCACGTTACAGTATTATCAATATGACAAGGAGCCTTTCAACTTGATAGTCCGTAAGTTCGGGGGGTTTGCATATATTTTAGGTCGAGAAAATTTTTTCGACTAATTTCTATTTTTTGGCCCGCTGAATCCAAATATCGACGTCCCCGAGTCGCATTTCTAAGTTTGTTCGTTATTAACAAATTATTAAATAATTGAAAATTCGACTTCCGGCCAGAAAAAAGATAAAATACGCGTGATTTTTAGCGAGTAAGTCCGAAACATTTTTCCGAATTTGAATAGTACATTGTGTTACAAGTGCGTAAAGAACTACTTTTTCGTCACAAGGCCCGGTAAACCACGATTCTAACTTGGCTTCGCTCGGTTAACCTGATAACCAAAGAAACTCTCCTCGCTTCGCTCGGTTAGATCGCGGTTTACGGGCCTTCTAACGAAAAATTGCATTCATCACAAGGTCCACAAAGTATTTTCTGACGAATGTGCCTTCGGCTCGGCCAATAAAGCCACATTCGTCAGAAAATACTTTGTGGACCTTGTCATGAAAATAACTATTTCGCACGCACGCGTAACACATCCTATTTTTTTTAAAACCTGCCAAGTCCACTGTTCGGAACAGTATCGGGGGGAAAGTGGTTGTTTTTGTGCACGAAATGCACGAAATACGTGAAGTAAATTTTGAGTGCGAAGCTTTACGCACGAGAATTTACTTTACACACGACCTCTGAACTTTACGCACGCCGTGTGTAAAACAAGCACTTTACACACACTAACTGGTTTCGAAAAGTTAACTTTTCAGGCAGGTATCACAAAAAATTTCTAAACAAATGATTTTTTGAGATATTTTCGAAATGGTATGCTGATTTTTTTCGTGTTTTACGTAGTTGCATACGTTTGTTTTATGTGACACGTGAGTGACTTGTGCCAAATGTTCAAATACTTGAATGAATAATGGGAAAACAGTTGATAGGTGAGGGTGGAATTTTCAAATAAAACTGATGTGAAAGTGTCACGTCATCCCGAATACTGCAATCTGAATGATTGAAAGAAGAAGGAAGAAAATAATTTTAAAAATTCGAGAAATTTCTCGAATTTTGCCAACAATTTTATGAAGTTTTCGAGTTTCTTAAAAGAACCAAGATTTTCTGGATTTTATGGGTAATTTGAACAAATTCAAAAAAAAATTTGAACAAAATTGAGGTGATTTATCAAAGTTTCAATTTCATGGTATTGTCGAATAGAATTGCGAAAAAGACCGTGAATGAGGAGAAGATATTCTAATTTAGCGATAGACTATCAGAATTGATCACGTCATTTCCTCAGAAAAGTCATCGAATGCTTTTGTAGAGGAGTAAAGGGAAATAAAGGCGAAGGCCAAAACTGGAAAGATCTGGGCTGTAAGAAATTTCATAATTATTGTTTTACACTCCGAATCGAATTTTGATTATAATTATAATAATTGAAATCATGTTTAATGAGCATAGAAATTCAGCATTATAGTAAATCAGTTATTGAAATTTGAAATTGCATAGGTGGTGAACTAAAACGCATTGTTTTCATTGATCTCAACACTCATTACAATAAGAATGATGATGAAGAATTTTTGAAAAAAAATGGGAAAGAAAATAACAATGCTTGAATTGGGTCAAACAGTCGTTTTTCCACTGTTTCATTTTGCCTCGCTGTTTCATTTTTCCCCGCTCTCTTCTAAAACTGTCCAAGTGTCAAGTCGTCAAGGGATTTAGTACTTATAATTGTTTTTAATACGGTTATGCATAAATAAATGGGTTGAAATATAGGATTGTCTCAACTTTGAAATCGATAGAAAAAGTCGTTCAGCTTCATTCATCGCTATCTTGGTAATAACTGTCGGTGAAAAAGGAAAATATGTTTTCAATGAAAGATGTGAGCACCTCTGGTGGTTTCACTAACACGCTGGGACCTTGAAAGGGCACCTTTCAACATAAGTAATAATATCAATCAGGTTCGCATACATCAACATTAGCAACTTTTCAAACAGAAGTAAAAACTTGAACAACGAACATATTTCTCTTTTTCTTTTCAATTCATTACGTTCATTTCACTAACTAGCTCTCTTGACTGTAAATAATTTCAATCAAATGATTCTCAAAAAACTAACTGTTATTCAATAATAAAATTTGAATTGTCCCAACAACAGTATCGTCCTAGTTAATTTCATCTTCTTCATAATCACGAATTTCGCCATCACGTTCTGAATAAACCTGGACCACCAGACCCATGGGCTATTAAAGGGCGGTACATTCTCCTCAATAAGGAGAACTCGAGCACCAACCTCAATACTATGATGTTACGAACGCCATTTAGACGTTTTCTACAACTCTTTAAGGTATTCCTTCTGTCAACGAAGCCATATCTGTTGATGCATTCTTTGAAAATGTTGCCTACGGGACAATCGATTTTCCGAAACCTCGAGATAATTACATCTTTGGCTTCCGGATGGATGCCGCCTTTGGATTTAGCGTTGCGCCGACGTTTCGCAAACATTGCAGTCTGCATCTTCAGGGCTATGAGCTCCGATTCTGAGCTCCGATGTCTTGGGGTAGTCCTTATATGCCTTCCCTTGTGGCGGTGTGGGAAGGGGAAGGGGGGGGGGTGGTCAGCCAATCATATGTTTTTTATTGATCAGCTGGTTAATTGAAAAACCGGGAGGACGGTTTTCCAAATGGGGTTCCCTTGATATCCTCTGTCCCTGTTGAGGTTGTTAGGGTTTTTATGGATCTCCAAACCCTCTCGGTATTTCCTTTCGAAATACCTTTGAGATTTGGCCAACATTCTGGCTTGGTCGTACTGGATAGTATGTCCAGTGTCCATCCAGTATTCAGCCGGGGCAGACTGTTCTAAGTGACCGTATTTGGAGCACCACTAGTGTTCCTTGATCCGTGTGCTGATCTTCCTCCCAGTTTCTCCAATGTAGACTTTCCCGCATGAGCAGGGGATCTCGTACACTCCTGGTGTGCTCAGAGGTGGTCTTGGATCCTTTGCACTTGGCAGCATCTGTCCGATCTTCTTTGGAGGCTGGAAGATTATGCGTTCTGTTGTGCCTCTCACATAGGGAGGAGGGCCACTTTTGGTCTTTCCTGGTTTTTCTCAGGATTAGTCTCCTCTTCGGGAGATGAGAGCTTGCTCTGTAGCTTCTGCTTGACCTTCCGAATTTGTTGGATGTTATATCCATTCTTGGTCAGAGCTATCTCAAGATGTTCAACTTCACTGTCAACGTTGGAGGGTTAAGAGATTGTGAGTGCTCTATACATTAGGGAGCTAATAACGGAATTCTTCTGGGAGGGATGGTGATGGGAGGTAGCATTGAGATACCTATCTGTATAGGTTGGCCTGCGATATACTTGGTGGCCTAGAGTGCTGTTCTCGTTGCGTCGAACCAGGACATCTAGGAATGGAAGACATCTATCTTGTTCAATTTCCATAGTGAACTTGATGCTCACGTGCTGAGTATTCAAGAACTCCAGGAATTCAGTTAGAGCAGTCTTTCCATGTGGCCAGATGACAAAGGTATCGTCCACATACCTGAACCATACAGTAGGTTTCTGAGGTGCTGACTTCAATACTTCGTTCTCGAAGTGTTCCATGAATATATTTCCAATAATCGGGGAAATGGGAGAACCCGTTGCCGCTCCCGATTTCTGCTCATAGTACTCTCCTTCGAACTGAAAGTATGTAGAAGTCAAGCAATGCTCAATCAGGAGAAGGAATTGGGAAGAGATGTTTTGGGATTTCTTGATGATTTCCAAGGTTTCTGGGATTGGAACGTTAGTGAAGAGTGGTTCTACATCAAAACTCACTACGATATCATCTGGAGAAGTCCGGAGATTTCTCAGTTTGTTGACGAAATCCAGTGAGTTCTGAATGTATGAACCATTCAGGCCAGTCAACTTTTGGAGTGGTTTCGTGAGAAACTTGGCCAGCTGGTAAGTTGGCNTTTCGTGAGAAACATGGCCAGCTGGTAAGTTGGCGCTCCAATGTTACTGACAATGGGACGGAGAGTAACAGACTCTTTATGGATTTTGGGGAGTCCATAGAGTCTAGGAGGAAAGGATTCTTTAGGGATGAGTAATTTCGTCAGGTCAGCCGAGAAACCAGCCTTCTTCAGCAGATCAGCAGTTTTTCGCTCAATTGTACGAGTAGGGCCCTTCCTAAGTTTAACGTAAGTTCTGGAGTCACCCAACATCGTACTGAGCTTACCGGAGTAGTCGTCTTTATCCATAACCACCGTGACATTGCCTTTGTTAGACTACGCAGTGCGGGGCATTCCTCCCTTCGTGATATTGTCACCAGGGGGAGTGGCCTTGTGGAGGATGTTAGACAACTGCCTCCGGATCTCATTGCTGGTCTCCTAGGGAAGATGGTAAATCGTTGTCTCGGTACGACTGATGATTCCCTCGGTGGGGATCTTTTTAGGGGCACCAGCGAAGTTGTGTCCTTTCGCCAACACAGACACTTGTGCTTCACTGAGTTCAAATTTACTCAGATTCTTCACAGTGTGAGTGAGGGTTGGACTTTCTCCTGGGAGATCAGTTTCTTGAACTTACCCTTCTGACTCTCAGTTCTCATCTCAGCTGTTCGGACTGCTTGTTCGTGTGTAACACGATCGAGAGTCTCCCACAGCTGAGACTCCAACGTCTGAGCCAGAAGAAGGTGGAGATCGAGAAGCTGTCTGGAGAGATGGGCCAGGTTCTTCTTAGCCGCTGTTATTCTCTCCTTGACCAATCTCAACGTAGCTTGGCGGAGGATGGCATTTGCCTGCTTCGATGGGACAGGATTCCTCAGACGGAGGAATTTCGGTACCATTTGATGGTCACAGCACCTTTTTAAAAAAGTTAGGGAGCACAGTTGGACGTGCAAGGACTTCCTAAGTTTGGTGCATAAATTCACCGACCCAAGAATAACCTCTCCGGAGGCGTTTAATCTTAGTTTTAAGGCTTTCGCGGCCACGATTAATGACATCTTTAGCTTCCGGATGGATGCCGCGTTTGGATTCAGCGTTGCGCCGACGTTTCGCAAATATTGCAGTCTGCATCTTCAGGGCTATGAGCTCCGATTCTGAGATCCGATGTCTTGGGGTAGTCCTTATATGCCTTCCCTTGTAGTGGTGGGGAAAGGGGAAGGGGGCGGGGCAGCCAATCATATGTTTTTAATTGATCAGCTGGTGTCTTTAGAGCCTCTCTGCGTTCATTGATAGGCCAAAACTTCTGACGTACAGCACGTAAGAGCTGTTCTGGAGGGCAGTGACGTAGACGCTTATGTTCCTATTTCATAATGAGACTGGTGACGTGTCTCGCCAGGAGCACGAGTGGATGTTTGTCTTCAACGCTGAGGTCAGCATATTGGAGACGTCCTCCAACTCAGATCAATTCGTCCTCATCCAGAAATGGGTTTAATAAGGAGAAAGGGCTTTTTGTGGGCAACTCACGCCTTTCCTTCAAACGATGAAGCTCATGAGAGAACGCTTTGAGTTGTACCCACTTGATAATTGTTGTTTCTGCCTTTTTCATCTGATAAACCTCCACAGGGCCCTATTTTTTTCCACTTGTGAAGAAAAGTTTGAACCACTAACACTCAAATATGACTGCACATTTTTTAGTACGAGGGACCCGGGATGAAAAATTTGAGTCTTTTTGGGGTCTGTAAGACTCGCGTCTGCGTCTATGAGAGAGTATGGCTCAGCGCCAGTAGCCATACTTTTGAGAGACTCTGCGTGGGAGACGCAGCAAGACTGCTACCGAGCGTCTCTCGGCGAGAGGCTCCGCGTCTCTTACGCATCTCAATAATTAATTAATCACTAATTCCTTCAGTTTCATTATTGGAAAATAATTGAAAATATTAATGTAGTTAATTCACAAATTGCACAATTATAAAACAAAAAAAAAAGAAATCGGTTCAGCGGTTCTCCAGATGTTCCCTCCCGGTCGATCCGCCGTGTTCCCTTTCGGTCACCCATCCTTTTACTAACCCAACTCGCTACTGC
>NW_021680904.1:11228-36394 GCF_001412515.2 Diachasma alloeum | reverse complement strand
CCCCCCCCCATCCATCCTCTGTACTATATTATACTTGCTCCAGTGTCTATTTAATTAACAATTAATGAATCAATAATTAATTTTTGCTTGACCCTGATTATCAGTCCCGAAAATTCTAAGTCCCTATCTTTCAATGAGAGACTCTAGTCTCTACCGTGTTGGCGAAGATTCAGATAGACTCGAGTCTCTCACCAAAGACTCTCCGAGATGCGAAACCGGTTACGGAAGACCCAGGCAGACTGATTTTAGTCTTTCACAGTCGTGGAGAGATCCAATAGACTAAAAATTTTTATCCCGGGGACATCTCGTGAATATCGTATAGTTAGTGGTAGAAGCAAGAATGATAGATGTAATCTTCAGTTCGGGTAAGTCACTAGCTGGCTCTTTCACGAGTGCAGGACTTTGGATTCTTCAGGAACAGTGAGCGCCGTTCCACTAGAATGAATTATTCCTCAAATGATCCGGTGAACATACCCTGGGCACCAAGTCGCAGAATTCTGCTCCTAAGGTACATGTTGCGATGTCACTTGTTCGGTGGTTCTTGAATCTTAGCAACTCTGTTTGCTAGGAAGGTCTTGTGAGTCTCGGTTCAGTCTGCAGCCATTCTAACACGATCGTGTTATTGTCACTCCATAATTTCGTTTCATTGATTCTATTTCCGAAGCAACTGAAAGCTGTCTGATACAGCTGAGTGAACAGTAGCTCTGCCTCCAGTTCCAACCTTAGTAGAGAAATAGTTTTCAAGGGGGCTACGTGTGATTTTGAACGTAAAAGTCTAGAGTGAGTGATCCCAATGCTATCCACGCTGACAGCATCCACCAAATGCACGGTCTGCGGTATCACCGATACCAAACACGTCGAATTCATCACACGTATTCCCTGGAATCACATTTCTGAGTATCTGAATGTCGTTTAGTGTCTGATCCTACTCCAGTTCCTCTGGCCCAATTTCGGCATTATCATTCTTCCCTTGATAATTCCATGCTATGTATCACCCACAGTTCCTCTGGGTATATCCACCTGGTACTGCAAGGTATCTGAAGATGAGTTCCAGAGGAGGCCCAAAGTCTTCAGAGGTTCCTCCTTGTCAATAGTCAATAAATTCTGTTGTGATTTGCTCTGCAATGGTGTTCGATTGCTTTAGGAACATTTGATCGCTATTTCCTCAGTGGAAATTGCGCTCGCATCAAGAGTTCTCAGTAGAAACTCAACAGAAACTGAAACAAATTTATGTTAAATAAGGAAATTAATATTTTCGGATACTTTCAAGTACCGGGAGTGCCTAAGTACGAAGACAATGGGGTATCTGGTATTTGGGAAGTTATTGAATACTGAATATTTGCGACATACCACTTAGGCTGTTTTCAAGTACCAAATCTTTAGTGTACTTAGAAATCCATCCATTAATAATCCATCTTCTAATTTTAAGTACTTAACGTACTTTGTCCTTGAACTTTTCTAAGCACGAACACAAGTAGTACTGTACACCAAATACTCAGTACTTTAACTGACCCAAGTTCTAAGCACTTAATGTACTTTGACTTAGAAGATGGATTGATTCCTAAATACATATCGACTTTGTACTTAATTATTTCGAAAGTATTAGGTGCTTGTGTACTTAAGTACTTAGAATTTAGTAAATCTCAATGTGGCCATCAGTATCCCTTAGAATCATGCATTAGCGAGGTAACGAGTGACAATTCGGGATAAGTCGATTTATATCTCAATTTTATTCAAAATATTTAGTGAATCTTTCTGGAAGAAACGTAATTCTAATACCTTTTCTTGAACCCTTTAAGGCGAAAGACGTCATAAAGCGTATTGGGACGCTCGAGTGGGAATAGTATTCCGCTTTAGCGGCCATAGAGTGGGGGCATTCAAATTCACCTTACAGAGTTAAATCATTAAACTAGTGACCAATTAGTGATTAAAGATTTTCTTATAAGTTATCCAAGTCCAAGTACTCAAGATTTGACTTCATGTTGAGAAACAAAACAGAAGATAGTCTAATCTATCTGAGTGAGAGAGAAATTAACTAGCAGTCAAATCTAACTGGGACCTATAGTACTGGACGTCAAGTTCTTTATTCTACGAAGCTATCGGAAATCACTTGTGAAGTTATTCTGAACGATCACATAATTTGGTAATTTTCATTCTGAATTTCTTCAATTTTTATTTTCACAGGCTGGAGTGAATGGAAAGCCTTGTGAGAGCTGCCAGTGCAGCCAGAGTTCTCAATGGTATGCATGGGGACCATCGCATATGCAATGCAGACTTTGCCAGTCTTGCTGGACTTACTGGAAAAAGTATGGAGGTCTCAAAGTCCCTACGAGAATCGACGATTCAGACTCAGAACGGAAACGGAGTGGCGCAGGCTCTGATGAAGAGAGTAAAGGGATGGGTGGAGCACACAGACCTCATCGCTGTTCCATTCCCTCTTGCGGGAAGGAATTTAAGTTGAAGGCTCATCTCAGCCGTCATTATGCTTCTGCCCATGGGGTGGATTTAAGGGGAAGTGGCGCTAGTGGTGGAGGAAGTGGATCGCCTAGACCTGTTATGAAGACGAGATCAGCATTCTATCTGAGGACGTCTGCGTTGGCTAGAGCTGCGAGACGTCTTTGCGCTGCACAACTCAGAACTCGACATGCTGCAAGAGCTCCTCATCAACCGGTCAATGCTGCACCATTGAGACATCTTTGTGCATCACCGCAACTAACGAGTAAGAGTTCAGCTGAGTTAAGGATTTTGGCGAAGGCAGTGAGACCAAGGCCCCGTCCCAGAGTTACGGATATTGCAACGAGGTTGGGAGATCATCCAGTTCCCAGGCAACCTGGCGAGTGGGATTGGCTGGTGCTTACTGCTCCCGGAATGAGGAAGCAGCCTGATGTGGTGGCTTTCCCGAAACCGCTCAAAGCTGCTGGTATGATAGGTCCTTATTATGTTACAGCTTTTATATTTGAGTGGCAAAACGTGTCAAGTCGTTTCATCTAATTGTATTCACCACGAAATTATCTGAAGGTAGAAAGTTTGAGGAAAAAAATTTATAACATTTTGAAGGGACATTCCATGTCAACTCAGCCACCTCCATTCTTTTTGTCCCCAAAAAATTATCAACTACTGTCATTTTTACGTACTATATATATGGTTCTTGAGATAATCTTGATCAGACTTGGAAATTTCAAAAATTCATATCTTTTGAACGGTGCATCGGATTTAAACGAATAAAAACCAATTTTTTTTGTTTGTCATTGGGCCCAATAAACTCGCTTCGCTCGGTTCGATCGCGGTTTTCGGGCCCAATGACATAAAATATTGTATGTCACACGGTGATAAAAGTATTATCTGACGAATGTGATTATATGCCTCGCCTTCGGCTCGGATTATAAAGCCACATTCGCCAGATGATTTTTTTATTGCCTGGTGACATAATCTACTATTTTGCGTGCATTTTTCAAAAAAAAAAAATTGAGAGCTCTTGGAGTTCCTTTAACCCGGTTTTTTGATTTAAAAAAATCCGGTTCTATTTTTGTTTTTGAAGAGGGGCGTTCGATATTCGATCCCAATTTTTTTTTCAGATAGAAAAAAAACTCGGAAAATTTTCTCGAGATGGAACCCAGCATAAGTGAACGAGAATATTTATTGTTTCTTTCAAATTTCGTTGTTTTATGACTTTTTCAAGCATCTGTGTAATTAATCCCAGGACAAGGTGAAATTGATCATTTTTTTCATTCTTTGGGAGTAAATGAACTGTCAGCAATGCCTTGAATGATTTTCAAAGTGGTGGAAATTCTTCTGAGGGCAAAAAAATCAAAAAATTTATACACATTGCCCAGTGTCACATTCACCGATAACACGTCGGTGAAGTTGTCGCATCTTTCGTACCTTAATTAGTGCCTAGAACGTCGCTTCTGTTGCATTTCCTTCGGAAAAATGTCCTCATCACCGGATGTAGAATAATGTTTAATCCGCAATCGATTTTTCAGTCCCGGACTAAAGCAATGTACCCGAGTGGAAATGCTGTTCAGGTCTCGATCAGAAACTGATCAAGTCCGATCCGAAATTCTGATCAGGCATGTTACGCCTCCACCTTATGTTTTTCCACTAGGGTAGCTTCTGGAGAGCAGGAATGAGTTCAATACTATGAAATCTTGTCTTCAATTCTGCTGTGTCATTCTTGTAATCTTCTTTCGTGAAGAAAAAAATATCAATCCTTTGAAAATGATCCGTTCTATAGAAACGGATTCCATGAATCCGCCCATAGAAACAAATCATCTGGTGTAAGGATAGGTTCAGCGCGAGTGATTTGGAGGCTTTTACGGCTGGCTTCTCTTTTGAAAACAGCTTCTTCTCCATCGCCAGCTCTTTTACCGTGCACAGTTGCAAAATAATATGTCGTAGCTGAGCCCCGTGAAGTTAGCAGACCAGGGTCATCAGATCGGGTCGGCAATTACCTAAAAAATACGGGCGTTTCATGTACGTTTTGACTGCAGAAAAATTAAAGTTTCTGCTGATATAGTTCGGCCAAAAAATCAATTTTTGTGTTTAGGGTGTGACGTTTGAGACTTTCTATCCCAGAACTAGTCATTCTGGATAGAGCTCCTCGGGTCGCCAAGTTGACCCACAGCTCCGGGAGCACGTTCGGAAGAGCTCACGGGGAGTTCGCTCAATTGAGGGATAAACTCAGGACAAATCGAGAAAATGTCTTCAAATAATGACACCAGTCGGATCGATTAACTTATATTATAATTAATATATCCTCTTTTGTGTCGTACAAGACAGAATTAAACCGGGTTCAGTGCACGCGTTAGTAATTGGAATTCTCGACTATTCAGAGGAAGGACCGACTGTCCTGTTCCGCCTTTAACCGTGATCTGCTAGTTTCTGGGGACTCCAACTCCTTGCAGACCCAAAAACGCTTATTTAAGCGGTCTCACGGTGCTGTCTTCTAAGACAGTCATGCTGCCATCATTGACAGTCTTCAACACAGTAACACAGCTCTGCTTTTGGGGAACTGGACTCATGTAGCACCGTGAGACTGCTGACTCTAACATCGTCCCAACTCCAACGTTCATTGGGACGCTCTTTTCTTAGAAAATATTCGTATAAAATATAACCGACGTGAGACTAAAGGTCCTCACGTCACAAGGGCGTTAAGCTAGCAGATCAATGATATCCAAAATAGGGATAATTCATGCATAATGGAAAAGAATTAAATATGGGCTAATTATCTCTAAGAAAATAATGCCATTCTTACGGAAATTTCCCTGAATTTTTAAGGACGTTAAATGGGGGTCAAATGAGGGTAGAGGTAATACGGGTTCCTTGGACCCTAGCATCGGTGGACATGTTCGGGGAAATATGGGCTTCTATTTGAAGTCCATTCAAAATTTTCTGCTTCAATATTTCAGCCAAAGAATAGTACATGCTAGGGTCCGAGGAAACCGTTTTGCTCCTACCTGCACCTGCCCATATTTGACATCCTTGAAAATTCGAGGAAAATTCAGGAAAAATTGAATTATTTTCTTGCAGAAAATTAGCCCATATTTAATTATTTGCCATTGTGCACGAATCATCCCCATTCAACTCCATTCGTCTGCTAGTTTAACACCCCAAACTCAAAAATCGATTTTTCAGCCGAAATATTTAAGCAGAAAATTTTGAATAGACTTCAAATAGAAGCACATATTGGGTGGCGCCACGATCGCCGTTGGAAGTGGACGCGTGGTAATATCGGCCCTCAGTTTTTAGCCGATTTTGGAATTATTCTTGATACAGGAGTAATTAAAGTATTGTCTAACTGCCGCTGGGTGGGTCGGGCATCGAGAGAAAGAATAGGTTTGGGTGGAAATTAGGTCTGGTGTGAGATATGCGGACAGCTAGCCCAACAACAAGTAACGGTTAGAATGAAAGAAGAGAGAGAACGAGGAGGAAGCGAGATGGCGGGAGTTCGAGAGTGAGCCAACGAGTACTGTGGTGGCAAAGATGGCCGCTGGAAGGAGCTCCACAAGCGGTGTTAATGACAAGGGGGCTTTGAGTGAACAGGAAGCTTCGGAAAAAGCGGAAACGAAGGACGGGAAGGCCAAAAGAACGAGGGGGAGGCCGAAGAAGGAGTCAACGGTGGGTAAAATGTGGGACTATGTGGTGAAAGTGGCCCGCACACCACCTAGAGAACTGAGGAGTTGCAGCGTCCCGAGAACGAGGGAGGCCATTCCAAGCTACGCTGCGATCCTAGATGAGGATGGGGATGATCCAGAGCCACTGGACAAGATAACGCAAAGAGAGGACGTGATCCAGACAGGTTAGTGAGTGTGGATAGTGTACAATGCGGAGAGAGGGGTTCACAGTCGCAGTGCTCACAAGGGGACGGGATAACACGAGAATCGCAGGAGAATTCTAAGAGCAACTCTGGGAAGGAGGAGGAAGGACCAGAGAAGACAAGCCTGGGGGATCCTCTGAAAATATTGAGGAAAATTGGCACAAACACGGTGTCGATGGATACACACACCTGCCTGCTTTACAGAGGGGGGCGAAGGCTGGGCGATGAAAGGAGCCAATAAGAAGGCCTGGCCAAGACCCTGGAGGGATTGGAGACCAAAGTGGACGAGCTCCTCCATCAGGAGAGAAAGGAAACGACCCAGGACCAGCAAGTGAAATCATCCTTGAACGACATACTGTCGGAACTGGGTGAGATAAAAGAAGCGGTGAGCAAAATTGAAACCTGGGTCGCGGAGGGTTTTGATGAGGTTAAAGAGCAGGTAGTCCGACTGGGGCTCAGAGTGAAATCATGGGAGAGAACCCAGCAGGCAATAAGTCCTGGGGAGACAGAGGAGACGCCGAAGGTTAGAGGAAGTGAACAGAGACAAGAATGGGATGGGGGTGTGAAAGTCACTAATCTCAATGAGGCTGAGGTGAGCCTTAGCCCCCAGTTTGCCTCCATCTTAAATGGAAAGACGGCCCCAGAAGTAAACGGAGGTGGTGGGGGGGTCGGATACGGAGAGGGAAGGAGAACCCCGAATTTGAACGAGGATAGAGAATGCCTGGACCCCATAGAAGGACTCTCTTGGCGACAGGGTGCGCCAGATAAAATGGAGAAAGGGGAGCTACGCTTTGAGCTAAAAGAAAGGAAGAAGAGACTAAATAACGTGGTAGTCCAACGATTAAGGGCTACGAAAGGTGTGGAAGGACTTCGCCTCGCCGCCCTAGCCCAAAGCTGCACTAGAATGAAGATTGTAATAAGGACAGCGAGAAATTTGGGCTCGGGAGAGCTGCTATGTAAACTAACGTCTCACGAGCAGAACAAAAATCTGCTACTGACGAGAACCTATGTGGAATCGCTGGCGAAAAGGGGTGTCAAGGTTGGAGATGACCTGACACCCAGGCAGGTGGAGGTGACCTAGTATCTGAAACAGCTGGCCACCCGTGCCAGGGACCTGGGAAGGAAGACCTGGGTCAATCGCTTCCAGCAGACTCTTTGGGTGAACGAGCACGGACTCTACTGGGACGAGGAGACAGGGACACTGAAGAGAGGAGTGGAGCTGCAGAACACGTCGGAGACCAGAGCGAAGAACTTAATAGAACGGAATAAGTCTTACGAGAATTTCAATAATAAGTTTAACAATGTTAATAACAATAATAATGAGAATTATTCAGGGAAACTAATCCTAGAGGGAGGGGGTAACACAGACTTCATCGGGGCTTCCTGCTGGAATGTAGGGGGTTTGAAGGGGAAAAAAATTAAGCGGATCTGGGGACAGATCGCCCATTTTGATATCATAATTCTATTAGAAACCCATGTGATAACAACCAAGCAGGATGACCTGGTGAAGCATTCAGACAGTATTACCAATGATTTCTTGTGGGTGCAACAAGCTGCAGTGAAAAGGTTCAGGAAAGGTAGGGGCATGGAGGAATCCTAGTTGGAGTCAAAAAAAATTTAGGGGGGGGGGGAAGACAAAATTAGTACCTGGCTCAGTGGAGCGGTAATCTCAGGGATTAGAACAAGGGGGGGAATAAGAAAAGCAAGAATTGTTGCTGGTTATAATAATTTAGGCATTAACAAACTACTAGGAGAAATAAGAACTAGAATGAATGACGGCCGAGATGAGGGAGATGCCATCATAGTCATGGGGGACTTTAATGTAAAAATGGGGGAACTACAAGCGGGGGACGATGATGATAGGTTTAGCAGGAGATCCAGAGACACCGAGGTAAACAGAGGGGGGAAGCAGCTGTTGGAATTTTGCGATGAGGAGGGATTAGTGGTGGCCAACGGAGCTATCAAGGGGGACTGGGAGGGAGCCATCACCTTCGTTGGGAACCGCTACGAGTCGGTGGAGTCTGTGCTAGGCCTGGTACTGTATGAGGGGGTGTCAAATGTGCTAGAGGAAATGAAGAATGTGGAATTGTGTGGCCCACAATTGATTCGGATCACCTGGGGATAGCAATAGCAATACCAGGTACGTGATAGAGGGGCGCGGGGGGAAACAACCAAGGGAGAGGGAAGGAGCGAAGCGAACGGGGCAAAGCGACGCAGGGGGGAGTTAAATCAATTTGGGACCCGGGCATGAAAGACTTTTACCAGGGATATCTAGAAAAGAAAGAAACCCCGCCGGAAGGAGGGGCGCGGACGAGCGATGGGGGCTCCTGAAGAAGGTGATCTCAGAGGCCACCGAGGAACTTTGTATAGTTAGGGAAGTGAAGCAAAGAAAGCGGAAAGATGAATAGGCATGGTTAGGCGAGGAGTATAGAAAACAGAAAACTGCGGTACAACAGGCTCTTAAGCGGTATTTGCGTTGCTACCGGGAAGAAGAACGATCCCAGTTTAGAAAGGAGAAAGCGAAATTAAGGAAGATGGCCAAAGAAAGGGCTAGGGAAATCGCCGAAGAGAAAAAGAATAGAATCAGAGCGAGTAGGAATATGAGTGACTTCTGAAAAGGAATCAACGCCTGTAGGCCGAGGACTGAGAGTAAGGGGGAGAATATTGAAGCAGAAGACTGAGTCCAGTAAATGACAAAAATAATGGGGGCGCTAAAGTAATTAGGGACGAAGATAGAGAATGGGAGAAGTGGGAGGAATGGTTAGAGATAGAGACATTAGACAGGGATATAGACTACATGGAGTTCTGCATTGCTCTCAAAAGGTTGAAAAATGGAAAAGCGGCCGGGGAGGATGGGATTACCGGAGAGTTCCTAAAACACCTTCCGGAAAACTGGAAAAAGGAGTTATGGGGGGTGATCCAGAAAAGCTGGAGATCGAGTACACTGAGGGAAGGGTGGCAGCTTGCGCGTATTTTCCCGATACACAAAGGGGGGGACGAGACAGACGTCAGGAACTACAGGGGCATCGCGTTGCTGGGATACAAACTGTTAACAAGCATAATGGCAGATAGACTGAGTAGGTATTTAGACGAAGAGGGAAAATTCAAGGAGAGCCAAGGGGGATTCAGGAGGGGGAGGGGGACCAGAGAATAAGTGTTTACACTAAACGCGTTGATAGGATACAGGATAAAGCATAAGAAAGGGGAAAGGGAAACGCCGCCTTCTTAGACCTGAAGGCGGCGTTTGACACAGTAAATAGGGATTTGCTGCTGGAAAAACTCTGGCGCCTGGGAATTAGAGCACGGTTCTACGATATGGTCAAAGCCATCCTCTCGACGACTGATAATGAAGTAATAACGGGGTCGGGACTGTCAGGTAGGTTCTCCACTGGAAGGGGGGTAAGACAAGGATGCCCTCTGAGCCCTATACTCTTCAACCTGTTCATTGATGATGTTGATGACAGGTGGGAGAGGAAGGGGGAAAGAGGCACAGGGATAGGGGGAAAGAATGTCTACTGTCTGAAGTACGCTGACGACATAGCGCTGCTGGCTGAGGACGAGGAGGATCTACAGAGTATGTTAACCACGGCGGAAAAATATTTCAAGAAAAACGAATTAGAGATCAACGGCAATAAGACCAAATCATGGTGTTCGGGGGAGGGGGGAAAACGAAAATTTACGGGAACAAAGTAGAAGTAGTGAATAGTTTTAAATACCTAGGCTATTGTTTCTCATCAAAAACCACGTACGGGGAGCACCTGCACAAGATGGCGGGAAAGGGCAAGAGAGCGGTCAATGCGGCTTGGGGGGTCACAGCTAGAGCAGGACTGAATTCCCTAAAGACTCGATTTTACATCCTCAGTGCACTAGGAAAATCCGGAGCGATGTACGGAACGGAGATATGGGGGTTTAGAGCCGAGAATACAGTTAGAGAGGGTCCAGGAGAGGGTCGTGAAAATGGGGATGGGAATTTCTAGAAACACGGCAGATTATCTCTGGAAGGCGGAGGGCGGAAAGAATGGGCTGATTTTAGAGACTAAAAGGAGAGTACTAGAGTTTCTAGGGAAAGTGAGTAGGCTCGAAGAAGATAGGCTGGTCAAAACCTGTCTGCTCGAGGAACTGAGTGCGCTGAAGAACCTGAACCCGTCTTTATGGGGGAGGGAGCTGGGGGAAGTTCTGGAGGAATGGAAGGGGAGGGAATTCCATGAGATCTTGAGGGAGGGTAAATTAGAAGTGAAAGCCGAGGATATGGGGGAAGACTAGAAGACTATCTGAAGGAAGGGGAGGCCAAAGAAAAAGGAGCAGTTGATAGCAGAATACGTAGATCCACTTTCAATCCGACCTACAAACATCTGGAAAGACCTGATGAGAAAAAGGGCTACTGGACTCTTAAAAATATTTCCTGGGGGGATAAAATGACATGGGTACGAATGCGCTGTGGTAATATAGAGCGGGCGGGGAACAAGGGATTCAGCGATGTCCGGGTGCAGATTGTGCGAGGCTGATCAGGAGAATTTAGAGCACATCTTGCAATGCGATATTATCAAGGGAGGGGTGCTCAAAGAACTGTGGGATGACTGGAGAGAGCTGGATAGATTCGAAATAATCATGGAGCTAATGGGGGGGAATCCGAGAACGTAGCTATGCCAATTTATTAGAGCTTGGGAAAAACTAGTGAGAAGCATGGAGAATACAGAGGAGGTGGTGAACGGTAGAGCAGAGGACCTCAGCAGTGCACCTGGCTCTACTGCTTCCCAATAGGGGGAGGGAACTAGATCTTGCCGGTGTAGGCGAGCAAAGAAGTACTCCCCGACTGCCGAATCGACGGCGGAATGAGGGCTCCGCGTATCTTCGGTTTTTTTTTTCAGATGGGAGAACATGCACTGATCACCCTACCTGTCATCTCCAAGTCTCTGGATCTACTGCGTCAAAAAGCCCAGGATCGGGGCAACCATTTATGTAACGCGTGCCAAAGGCTGCCTTATTTGCTAAGATTTTTGTTCAAGCTAACTATTATCTCATTCTATTTTTGTTATTGTTTTCATTATAATATGTAAGCTCAAAATTGTTTAGATCATACCTAATTGTACGGGGTTTGAGAAGCACATATTTCCCCGAACATGTTTACCGATGCTTGGGTCTGAGGAATCCATTTTGCCCCTACTCTCATCTGCCCACATTTGATATCCTTGAAAATTCTGGGAAAATTGCGGAAAAATGAAATTATTTTCTTGCAGAAAATTAGCCCATATTTAATTTTTTGCCATTGTGCACGAATTATCGCCATTCGACCCCATTGGTCTGCTAGCTTAATGCCCCAAACTCAAAAATCGAGTTTTGGCCAAAATATTTCAGCAGAAAATTTAATTTTTCTGCAGAAAAGGACATAAAAAGCCCGTATTTTTGAGCTAATTGCCGACCCAATCTGATGACCCTGGTCTGCTAACTTCACGGGGCTGACGATGAACACTTTGACATTAGTTCTGGGACTATTGTATGTTTTGCTCGTGGTAGTGAATGCCCTCCTAGCTCTGATCTCTGCTAATGTGTTCTGTAATTCTTCTTCCGCGTATTGTNGACTGGAGAGAGCTGGATAGATTCGAAATAATCATGGAGCTAATGGGGGGGAATCCGAGAACGTAGCTATGCCAATTTATTAGAGCTTGGGAAAAACTAGTGAGAAGCATGGAGAATACAGAGGAGGTGGTGAACGGTAGAGCAGAGGACCTCAGCAGTGCACCTGGCTCTACTGCTTCCCAATAGGGGGAGGGAACTAGATCTTGCCGGTGTAGGCGAGCAAAGAAGTACTCCCCGACTGCCGAATCGACGGCGGAATGAGGGCTCCGCGTATCTTCGGTTTTTTTTTTCAGATGGGAGAACATGCACTGATCACCCTACCTGTCATCTCCAAGTCTCTGGATCTACTGCGTCAAAAAGCCCAGGATCGGGGCAACCATTTATGTAACGCGTGCCAAAGGCTGCCTTATTTGCTAAGATTTTTGTTCAAGCTAACTATTATCTCATTCTATTTTTGTTATTGTTTTCATTATAATATGTAAGCTCAAAATTGTTTAGATCATACCTAATTGTACGGGGTTTGAGAAGCACATATTTCCCCGAACATGTTTACCGATGCTTGGGTCTGAGGAATCCATTTTGCCCCTACTCTCATCTGCCCACATTTGATATCCTTGAAAATTCTGGGAAAATTGCGGAAAAATGAAATTATTTTCTTGCAGAAAATTAGCCCATATTTAATTTTTTGCCATTGTGCACGAATTATCGCCATTCGACCCCATTGGTCTGCTAGCTTAATGCCCCAAACTCAAAAATCGAGTTTTGGCCAAAATATTTCAGCAGAAAATTTAATTTTTCTGCAGAAAAGGACATAAAAAGCCCGTATTTTTGAGCTAATTGCCGACCCAATCTGATGACCCTGGTCTGCTAACTTCACGGGGCTGACGATGAACACTTTGACATTAGTTCTGGGACTATTGTATGTTTTGCTCGTGGTAGTGAATGCCCTCCTAGCTCTGATCTCTGCTAATGTGTTCTGTAATTCTTCTTCCGCGTATTGTTGGTACAAGGGCTTGGGTTTCTTTGGTTTCCCCCTATTTGAGGAGAATTGGTGAGAAAAATAGCATTTTTTTTTCAAATTAAGTGATGTGGAAAAATATTTGCAAAGTAAAGGGGTGTAACCCCATAGTTTTTTGGTTCGATAAATGACAGCAACTCTTGTGGCAGAAAGTCACCTGCCACCCGTATTTTTAATCAAATAATCCTTTTTCAGCTCCTTTTTTTTATTTTATTGTGAAATTCAGCTAATTTTCTTTCAGTAAGTATATCTTGTTCATTGATTCAGTACTCACATCTCATAAATATCGGGAAAATATGGAGTGTCAGATTTCAAGGGTTGGACGAAAGACCACTCGTCAAATTGCGCACGGGGGAGCTGATTTTTCAATACCCGAGAGGAGAAAAACTGTAGATTACGCTGAAATTAACCTTCTTGAGATTAAAGAAACAAATGAAATTGATATTTCGACAGAGGGTTGAAGAGTGGCAGAAGATGGGTCCCTGGCAGAAACTGATACCATGACGATACTCTAATAAGTCATTCAAGATGAGAAAAAAAACGTACCTCGTGGTTCTCCATAACAACATCATAATCCACATTTAAATGCACTGGTGGCAACATTTCGAAGGCGGATGCGAGGCTCACTTGGACTCGCGCTGCCAACGTTACAACTTAATTCTCCGACCTTATAATGGGAATCGCGAGAATGTGAATATCAAACCGTTGCTATGCGCGTATCTTTTTTACTGTTAATCAAAAAAATACAATAGTTACACTGTTGAAAAGCTCATAGGCGATAATATAGTGCAACTAAGGACACTTTTTCGATTTGTCGGCCCGTTTTTATTATACCGAATGTAAATCATTTAGTGGTGGTGGAGGGGGAAGTTCTGTCGTGTATATATACGCAGTGCGCTCGGCCTGAGGTTTTACTTAGTCACATCGTTTTCTTGGCCGATACGCTGCCGCATCTCAATTTTTTTTCGTTGCAATAAAAACGGTGTGAGCGTTGTTATTTAATATGCCTGAGTACTTATATCCTATCAGGTTATAGGCACCAGCGGTGGAAGTGCATTGATGCTTCCACAGCGTTCAATTATTTATTGAAATAAAAATTAAATTCAGTGATGTGAATCATAAAAAAAGAAGAGACACGAGTTCGAGAATTTCTCTCCAACGTCTGAGTCGAAAAGCAGAAGACGTGAGATGAGACGAGTGCTAAAGGATACAAATGTCTGATGCAGAGAAAGGATCGTCGGTTGATGGGGATGATAAAATGAGTGAAACAAGTTAGTAGAGTATGAATTTTATTTAGTCGAGGAAACTCCATCCAAATGGCGGAATAACGAGTTTGTTTTTTGCGGGACGTAGTGAGAGAGAGTTGAGCCTCGTTGAAGCAAATAAAAATGTCGATCGGAAAATGAATCCCAATCGAATGAAACGAAAAGTTACCGAAGAATTCGAATTAAAACTTATTGCCATCCTCCAGTGAACTAGAACTCATTAACATTTAAACCAAAATAGAAGAAATAAAGATTCGGGAAAATCAGTGAAATAGAGAATTGCCAGAATTTTTACAAAAGTTCCGTTTAGAAAAGCCAGAAGAAATTTGTGTGACTGGGACGAATGAGAACCTGACAAAGCGTGTGTTTCAAGAAGACTTTGTTGAGCATGTGGTGTGAAGATGACTGGCATATATGTGAATATGCGAGCGTGCGCATCGGGTGGCCGAGGGAGAAAAGCAGCAGCTTCAAGCTCAAACGACAACAGAATGAGGAAGAGAGATTGGTACAGAGTGAGAAAGGATTATCCCTCTCCGTTACCGAGTATGTGCCTTCCAACGCAACGGTTGGTTGTTTTGATGCGCGCTTATACAAATGTCCACAGAATGCGATAGAAAAATCAATTAGTTGAGTGAGTAAATATTTCTGCATATTCAATTGAATTTATTGAATAATAATGATCGATCCTAATAAATATGGGAGTATGTAGCATGAAAGAGAAATGCAAAATATTTTGAGATAATTTTGATAATCCTCATTTACTGCTGTTAATGAATTAAGGAGGGACACTACTGCCATTTGAAAGTCCTATATTAAAAGATGGCGTAAACAAACGATTTTGCTCTTTGAAAGTCTACAAGGTGGATAAGCATGATCCGATCGTCTTGAAATTGATACACAATGCTCAAAACACTGGAAAAAAAAGTTACAGACGGAAATTTTAATCGGATGGGTTTTAGAATTTAAATCACCTGGAAATTGGAAAAATCACAAAATACGAAAAAATTGAATTATTCAGCTAGTCGGCTTTGATTCCATTTGTTTTTCCAGATTTCCGAGGGGTCTAAAATCGAAAAATCATCTGATAAAAATTTCCGTCTGTAGCTGTGTTTATTTTAGGGTTCTGAACATTGTGTATCGATTTTAAGATGATCCGATCATTTTTACTCACTGTGTAGGCTTTAAAAGTGCAAAATCGTTTTTTGCGGTTTTTTGAAGTTCCCCGCCATATTGAATTTTTTTATTACAGGACTTTCAAATTTTAGCAGTGTCCTCCCTTAAGTCAACTTTTGAAATATCTCACAGAGGTTTTCAAACTAGATGAACTTCACTTTGAGGAATCGATTAAATTTGAAATTGTTGAAGAGTCTTAAAATTGGAACTAAGACTCGTATCTATATCATTGGTGAACTCATTGAGAATGAATTTTGATAAGTGTTTGAGAAGAGAAAACGAAAATACATGCATGTAAAATAATATATAATAAATACTAGTCCTTTTGCTCATAGGCTAGCATATATGAGTGTGATACATAGGAATACTAATAATAACACCACCAGAATAAAATAAAACCTCAAAGAACTTTCAAATAAAAAATCAAATTCTGTTCAACTCTGGATTCAATCAAGTATTATGGACTTGTGTTCAGGACATAAAAATGATTGATTAGGGTGTGTAAATGAGAGATCTTGTGTTCGGATCACAAATTCGAAGCTCGGGACATTATTATCAATCGATTAGGTCGAAACTATCATTCTAAGGTTCTGTTATTGAAAGATCCACTTGAAATTCTGAATAAGCTTAAGGAGATAAAGAGATCCGAAGTTAACATAACTTCACATTCAATTAGAAAACTTCTTAGCATACAGTACATCCTTGGTAAACCTAAAGCCATTGAATTTTATGAGCTATTTGAGAAAACAATTAGCGTGTACGAAAAATCCTCAGATACAAGTCTTCTACCTGAAAATGAGGAGAGATGCGTTTTATAATGCAGTCATGGTGTCGGTGGCTACTGTAAAGTCTATTGAATTTATGATAAAAAAGACCCTAAATAAAAGTATTTCCTATAAAGGTATGAAACTTGTCGTTCTGTAAGATAACGTTATTAGGAATCACTTCAATGTTCTAAAAAATGTGCGAAGGACTGTCGACATGGCACAAGACATCGTTATCCATATTTGCCACTCTTCCGAATTTTAACACGGACCCACAAATTTTATTTATTTCGTGCAATAATAACCAACTGTAGGTATATTGCCGAGCAGCGCTAAGGATCTCTTAAAATAGTAATTTTTTTTTTTAACTCGAAAATTTTCTCGAATTTCCGAGAAAAATCTGGAATTTGCTAGAAAAATCTATAATTTCCTAGAGAAATGTAGAATTTTCTAGACAACTTCCTCAATTCTGATTTTGACCAATCAGAGTGCAGTATTCGGGGTCACGTGACCCATTTCATACCCACAATTACCCCGGCTGCAGGAAAATTGTCAGACAAATAATTTCACTGTAGCTTGTCAATTGTTTTCTCCGAATTTGACAGATATTCCTCATCTTTTTGGTGAAATGTATCCCGTAACCCCTCTCGGTGCTACGCAACAAAACATTCGGGAAATATCCGATAATTTTGAAGGTCTTGGGGTATTATAGCTGAATATTCTAGAATGATCTATAATTCCGATAGATAGCGCCACTGTCGATAAGGAACCATAGTGACTTTTTCCCTGACTGCGTCCCTTGACCATCACTTACCTTGATTAAAGTTGATGGAGAATAAATACAGGAGAATGACCGTCGGAGAATTTCTGTTAACGATACTGTAATGAACCGTGTGAGATGTTCAACACTCAAGTGTGTGATGAGGACTAATCAAACGGTTATTATTGAGGCAACTCTATGGCTCGTATGGAAACTGAATTCCGAGAAATCGGTTGTTTATTCTCACCCCCACTCGGAACCTTTGATTTCATTGCGCTCTCATTTTTTGTATCCATTGTCCAATGTTTGTGTACAGAAATCCCAAGGTCATTTCCCAAAGAAATGCGGACAACGTTTGATTTCTCGGAGTTCGAAACCCGATCGGCATCCATTGGGTATCGAACCCGAATCATCGGATTAGAAAACGCTCGCCCTACCGACCGAGCTATCGTTGGCTTTCAATTTTTATTCAGTAGTAATACCCCGAGTGCTTCAAAATTATCGGGAAATCTCGATAACTTCGTTGTAAACAAACAAAAGTGGAAACTTTTGCAGGTTTAAAAATTTCGAGCGCTTGCGCGAGGGATTTTCCTGCAAAACTTGACACGATCGTTTCTTTGCAGGGAAGGTTGAGGGAAATACCAGATAATTTTGAAGCACGAGGGGTATTTGTCGGATTATTTTACACGTACGGATTTTGGTCAGGAGTGTCGTTTACGCAACCTCAAAATGACATCCGAGAACAATTGAAAAGTTAGTACGAAATATCCGGAAAAGTATATATGTGAGTACGAAATAACCGAAAAAATATATATGTTAGTGCGAAATATCCGAAATAAAACTTCCTCCAGCCTGTCATTTGTCATCAAATGCTGCATTCTGATTGGCCCTGACTGTCCAAAATCCGTACGTGGAAAAATATTCATCATGAGAAGTGAAAAATCATGTGAATTCGAGCAATTAACGCTATTGCGAAAGATATTGGGCATGTCTGCCAGGTACAAGAGTGAAGTTATGGGGGTAAAAGTTTGAAACAATGTTAGACTCATGTCGTAGCTGACTTTAAACATGCCAATGTTCTGTTCCGAATTACAAAAAAATCCAGGGTAGCTGAATTGACATGGAATGTCCCATGTATGATCGGAAAATCAAATTTTCCATGGAATTTTTTTCTTTTTCTTATCTTCATATGGCTATCCCATTTTGAAATACCCCGGAAAAGTTGAGTATATCATCATCCATCGAAGAAAAAAAAAATTATTCGATTTTCGAATGGCCCCTGCGAAACAGAGGGATTAAAATAACGAAAAACTTTCAAAATGGCTTAGTATTCATCCTCGTGGTACTGTTATATTTTTAGTCTTAAAGTATATAAAAAAACGAAAAAAATCTTTTTTTATTTATTAAAATCGGCCAATTTGTTCGCAAGATATGATTTTTCAAAAATTCGAGCTTTTGTTATTTGTCCTGGCCAAACAATTAATGTTAAAGGAGCAAAAATTTAGAGAAAGGATGTACTCATGTAGTACTTGACTGGGAGCATGCTAATTCAGGATTCTGAGAACCAAAAAAATCCAGGGTGGCTGAGTTGACATAGAATGTCCCATATAAGCCTCATGTATAAGCCTCATATATAGGCCTCATACATAAGCCTCATATTTAGGCCTCGTAGGGATGGTGGATCCGAAGGCACCCTCTTTCGAGAGAGGGGCGGTGACGAACAGTGAAGGGGGGTGGGGGGTGAGAGGAGGATTGCAGCGGGAGGGTGGAGGGGAGGGGAAGCGTCCCCTGAATTTCCGGCGTTATTTTTTTATTATATAGAGAGATATCTCTCCAGTATCTTCCTCGAAAGTTGAAATTCATTCCCGTTTCAATAGATGATTTTTCACGTTTGGCCATGGTATATTCCATGAAAGCCAAGACTGACACTGGGCATTGTTTTGAGATGTTTGTGAGGGTCCGGCCCTGTTGGCTGAAAGTTCTTTCCTCCAATTACTTTTCGTCTAGCGTCAGTTCGTCCAATGAGTTCGACTTTTAGTCCAATTTTTTTTCGTCCAATCAGTTTATTGTCCATTTTGCTTCTAAATGGAAGCCTTGTAATCGTTTAAATTTAAGTTTCGGTTGTTTTGTGTTATATCAGCTTATTACGGTCCAAAAAGTCCGAATATTCCATTTTTAGACCATGTCCGTCTATGTGTATGTATGCGACAAACTTTTTCTTTTATTTTTCGCTAATAAATTGATAGAATTGAATCCTTTTTTTTGTAAAAGGTAGGTATTATTGAGCCCTATCGATCGATATTAATTAAAATTTAATCTATATATTAAATTCTTGAATTTTTGTAAAAATTGGTCGTCTCACTGTAGTGACCAAAAACAAAAATGTTCTGAATTCATTAAATAATGGCTTCAAAAAATTCTTTGGATGTCTCTTCGACCGAGTTCGAAGATGAAGGCGATAGTTGTGATCGTTGTTTTGATTTTTAGAATAATTTCCGAAATTTTTGTATTTTTATGAAAATTACAAGTGTCAGAATATCTTTGGATATCCTGTTCTTTATTCATTCAATGACAGCTGAAAATAGTAGTTTCGAAGCCCCTCTATGCAAGTTGAAGATCGTTACGATACCTATATTCGGTGGTTTGATTTTTATGACGACTTTCGTAAATTTAGAATTTTTCGTAAATTGCTGCGAACGTGAATTTTACGATGGTTTCTTAACCCTCGCTTGGTTACCTCATGAGGATCAAGCCAACCGATCTGTAGGGTACCACAGTAGAGCAAGTGAGATACTAGAGTTGGAGTGACCAACTGAGAGTTAAAAGAGGAAATGTGAAATTTGCTTAAAATTCATTGCATAATATAGATAACATTATTCTGCCATTAGATTTATGAAAGAATTTCGGAAATTATTCATACAACATTCAAAAGTTTGTGAATTTTCATCTTTTGGGAAATTTAGTTTCACTGATTATTTAAATTTTTTAAAAAGTTGAAATTGATTCAATTATCACTAAAACCACCTACCTCAACTTCATTTTGTATCGAATAAATGGTAGTTAGCACATTGCTAATTTATTAGCAAAAAACTATATTGATATAAAAGTAATTTCTCACCGACGGCGGTGGCTGTGTGGTTAGAGTGTGGGATTGGGATGCGGGAGACCCGGGTTCGAGTCCCGGCTGGGGGGGGGGGCAAAATTTTTGACACTAAATCTCACGCTTTCATTGTCGAGTGGAAGTCTCGCAAGAGACGACCGTACCTGGGCAGGTTTTTCCCTCAAATGAGGTTTTCCCATATCCTTCGGCGAATGCGGTACAGGGGATTGGGGGTTGGAAAGCGAACAAATCGTAAAAACCCGAAAGAGAATGAGGGAAAAAATTAAAAAAAAAATTGTCAGCCGTCTTTAAAAAAATTTCTCAGTCGTCTTTTGTCTAACCAAATTTTTGTGTAATTAAAAAATGATAATCCGCTTGAATCATATAAAATATTTATGCAATTAATTTGTGAAATCATATAATTTATTTATCAACAATTACATGTGACAATTAACGAACTTTTCTTTGAAAATATTTTATTTGTTGAAACGAGATCACACTTGATCACTAGGTTTTTCGTTTACTCAGCGTGCGAATTTGAATTTAATATGTATTTAATATTACTTATAAACTCACTGTTCGATTGAGTTTGTACCGTGATCGCGTATATGTTACCCTGGTTTCGTGTTATTATCAATGAGTAATTGGATTTGGGGTCCTCGGGTTTTTGTGTATATTTACCTGTGTTTATAATTATGCCGTTGTCAGACTATTGCTCCTTTAATTTTATGATATTGATTGAATTCGACGTATAATACACTGAACGAAATGTTTTTTAGATCAAGTGGTTTTTGGACTAAAAGTATTGTTGGACGAAGTCATTTTGGACTTAAAATCATTAAAAAGTCCTTGGACGAATGGTTTTTGAACCACAGGACCCGCACCCGCTTGTGAAAAGGACGCGTAATTTACTGGGATATGATGCTAAAGGGTGTTACTTGCGAAGGAATCAAAGTACTAAATATACACATGGAGAAACAGTTGAAGTATTGAAGAGATTGAACGCTGAGTTGCCATTATCCTCTCCCGATATACCTGAATATGACGGGGTATCGGAAAGGTTCAATCAGATAATTCAAAAGAAAGTTAGGTCTTACATTTATGAAGCACTACTGCCAGAATAATTACGGGATTGAGCTGTGTAATGTAGTAATTTATGTCTGTGGTAATTTATGCATACAATCGTACTTCTCACAAATCAAATAACATGATTACACCTCTCGCAAAATTTGCTCCCCAACACAATTTTGATATGAAACAGATCAACAGATTTGCAAGTGTCGGGTTGTGACGTAATTTCCTGAGGTCCATGGAACCCTCGATCCACTACGTAGCCCTTCGACGCACAACAACCCTGAAACGACAAATAAGTTGAGCGCCAGGTCGTTATTCCAGAACGACCACTGGAACGAAACGAACGACGAAAATCAGAATTTCCCGAATAATCCTCAGCTTCGAAACGGTCTCCCGCTAACTCAGACCGAAGAACGGCGTGAAGGTCACTCATGAAACTTAAATTAAAGTGTTACTAGGTATTGACTGGATAAATGAATTCGACTCAGAATTGCGGGGAAAAAAAATCACAATATTTAATCCAGCTCAGATGACTCGATACAATAAAAACAAATTAATTTCTTGAAAACCCCCTTTGGTTATTTGGATCGATCAACGATCATGAGACTTCAATAGTTACTAAATCTACAATTGTCAAAGGAATAAGGGATTCTGATAGAGAAATAAGAAAGTGAAATCCTCAGTCAATTTAGTTGAAAGAGATTCCGATAGTTAAATTGAAACATCTAACCATCCAAAAAGTCAGAAACAAATAATGTCAAAGAGGAAAAAAAAATGCAAATCAGAATCAAAATATTGTCAATAATAATCATGTAGGTTGAACGACACTGAACGATCGAAACCCAAGAATTCGTCCACGTGACAAGTAAAGCTGCCTGTCCGAAACAAATACGAAAACTCAAGGCAACGAGCCAGCGAAACGAAGTAAGGTAACGAGACACAAAAGAAACCTACGTTCAATGTCCTTCACTGAATATTAACCGACAGCGAGAGTGTTAGTCTTACACAAATTCACTCAAACGCAACGCTAATTAATTTTCCAATCATCATTTTAAAAATAAAATATTCATAAAATAATTGTCATTTACCACATGAAACACGAGAGCCCGAAACTTTACAAAATAAATCAATGTCGCAAGAGAACCGAAATCGAATGATCAGACACATTAATTCCAAATGCGAACGAGAGAGAGAGAGAGACAAAAGAGACCAAATAATCAGTCACTGATCAGAGTGATTAGGACTCTATCTGGCAATTATTCCGAAACTCTAAAAGTTCTACGGCACTAAGATGCACAAACATCTATTCAAAAACTCTAAAATCGGCCAGAGTCCTACTCACGATAAATTTACACAGAAGTTTCATACAAAGTTGTAGCCATCACGTTCACCCAGCAGTCCACCTCGGTGTCTCCGGAAAACGTCTCCAAAAACTCCTCAAATCCGAGTCCTCGGGACCTTCCTCCAGACAAATCCACTCGGGACTTCTTCCACATGTTTATTTCTCCTTCCAGAACGCCTTCAGGCTCCCCAAAACTCCGAAATTAACAAAATAAAAAAACCTCCAAAATTGATCAAACACAATGTATGGCGAAACCGCCAAACGGGAAGTGAGATTCGTTTTCCCAGCGACACCACGCTGGACCGTGAAAACGCGGCAACGACGCTCATTGGCTGCTCGTTCCGTTCACTCCTCCAATCAGTTTCCAAACAACTAAAATCTGTCGCTCACATGGCCGAACCAAGTCCGTCGGCGCATGCACAGTGACTTCTCCAACGTTATTTATTCCAAAATAACTTATCCCAAAATACCAAATAAATCCGGACGTCCTCTGACATCCTTCCAAATCATTCTCCAGACCATTCTGTCCCAAAAGGACAATTCAACTCAACTTCCTTCTGATTTTGGTGAAATCCTCCACTTCCCCTTCCGCATTGAACCAGTCAGACTCCTACGTCACGTTTTCCCTAGAGTTGCTCGAGAGCTGGCGACCTCTGGCAATCCGAAGACCCATGAGGCTCGCATCACGAACTCGAAGTGTCCCGAAGCCTCTCGACGATTCCCAGAAACGTTGCCACCTCAGTTCCACGATGTCGGCTCCAGATTTGATGCAAATAATACAGGAGAAAATACAAAAAATAATTAATAAAACATACTAAACCTCTCTCGTGACTCTCGCTGTCGGTTGGTGACTTCCCGTCTGGTGATTTTTAAATTAGAAACCTACAGGCGAAACGGTCGAATAAAGAAATACTATTTGTGACGGAAAAAAACACGTCAAACGTCACAAGAGTCAGAAGGGGATGGTCAAATTTCACGAGGGTCAAACGTCACGAGAGTCAAACGTCCCGAGGGTTGCAAGGGGATCGTCAAATTTCATGAGAATCACACGTCACGAGGGTCACAAAAGAATGGTTGAATTCCACGAGGGTCAAACGCCACAAGAGTTAAACGTCAAAAGGGTCACGATTGAATCAATTTACCGCTTCGCTATTGAACTAGTTGGAAAAAATCATTAAATCCTTGCAGACATTTCCCACCATTTCTTCTATTTTACTTTTTTTTCAATAGAAATTAAGGAATTATATTAGCTACAGCCTTCCAGTTTGACCCCCCCTTTTATTGTAACTGATTCGTAGGGCCCCCTCCCCCATCCCCTGGATTTTTGTCATAATTTTCTAAAGTTTAGTTCAGAAGATATTAATTATCAAAGTTGAGCAGGAATTGCTTGGAGATGACAAAAGCTAAAAAATTTGAGATGAAATCAGCTCCCCACGGAAATCTAGCAACTTGAGCAACTAAGAAGAATCTATCGTCCGAAGCAATAGTTAATTAACTACATCTCCCAACAATTAGGCGATATTTGAAGTGTAGATACGGTTTAATAATTGTTAATGTATAATAAATTAACAACAGTCTCTGTTGTACTCTCAGTACTTCAGGCCTTTGAAAAATTAGGGCTCATTTCCATCACGCGAATCGGTGCGAAATCAGTAATCAAAGTTGGATTTCTGGATGTGGCAAGTAAAATATCTTAACAACTTTGTCGTTACCAATTCTTCCAAACTGAATTCTTCCAATCTGAAGAATTCAGTCGCCAAGCGGTGAAAAAGTCTAATTCGAGTTTGCTTATAAGAGAGTTTTCAATCAATATCTCGGAATCTATCAGAGATATCGAACTTTTTGTTAAAACCTTTTTCGTAGAGCGGACTGAGAGCTACAAAAAAGGTTTTAACAAAAAATTCGCTATCCCTATTAGATCCGGAGATATTCCTAGAAAACTGAGCTAGGAGCTGTATTGACTTGAATTTTTTTATCGCTGAGCTACAGAATTTTGGCTTTCCACTCTGAAATTTTTTTGTGATCTCCGGGGAACCTAAAAAATGATGTCAAGAAATATAAAAAAAATTAAGTGTCCAAATGGGGGAAAAAAATATTTTTCTCTTTTCTTGAGCTAAAATGGATCTCCTGATGGGTTGCGACCTTTGATGATACTTCCATCCTAAAGTTCGGAAAAAATACACTTTTTTTTTAATCATCATTTTTGAACGCATGGAACCGGAGAAATGAGGTATTTTCATCGGGAAAGGAAATCTGATTGTAGGGAAAGAATGAGCGGTACGAAAATTCTGACAAAAATCTAAAATACTTTTTTCGAGTCCCAGAACACCCTGAAAAATTGGTGAGACATTCTGAGAGATCATGAAAAATGACTGTCTGGTTTGACGGCGAATGCCCCATATCTACATTATCCGGTGAGAAATTTGAGAGGGCATAATCCTTTAAAAAAAAGAATTTCAAAAGGGATAATCCACACGAAGTACAATTTAATCAATTCATTCATTCGGAAAACAGCAAAAAAAATATTATCGAATCAACTATCAGTACTAAACTATTTATCTCTTGTAATTGTTAGTAGAAAAACAATTTGAATCTTTGTATGATATTAATCATTTATGTATCAGTTCAGTGGTTAAATTGAGTTGCATTACGTTGTCTGTTGAAAAGTAAAGAATAAAAACAAGTGGGTCATTAGTAGTAGCCATAAGAGTGTTCTGGATCAAATGTGAGCGAGGGGGGCGGGGGGAAGGGGTGGTCGCGACGGCGAGGGGAAGGGG
>NW_021680904.1:5787-8526 GCF_001412515.2 Diachasma alloeum | reverse complement strand
ATGTAGTTCAACAGACTGATTTTCTTGGAATCGGCTATTCTGATGTAGGGAATCATCCACTCCACTTTAGTCAGTGAGAGTCTAAATGATTCAGCAGCAGCTCCTCCTACTGGTGCTTGGAGGACTGCATTCACGTCGGTGTTTCCTCGGGTCAGGATTAGCTCATGTTTTGCATTCACAATGATTCTAGCATAATCCTCAGCGAAGCCCAACAACATACTCAATGGTATGGAGATGTCGAAATAGCCACTAGCATCGAGGATTGTTCTTTCATCGTCTTTGAGGATCCAACCTGCATTCTCCAGCAGAGCAGCTTGACCGGGAGTTTGCGACACATAATTCTTCATCAGTGTCGTGATGCCGATATTTTTGTTTCTATCAATCACAACGGCATTCAGTTCATAGCGTATCTCCTCAAATAAATGGAGGATCGCACAATTCACCAATCTCGTGTGCGTAACAGCTCCTCCATCGGTTTTGGTCAAGCGTCCATGTACATGCAGTGCACTCTTACTCGGTAGCAGGCATAAGTCTTGATGCTGAACGGCAATGCGAATTTCATCATTGTTATTGAATGTTGCTGACGCAAAAGGCTGATGTGCATGAATCTCGTAATGGGCGATAGATTCATCAAAGACGATGGGTTTTTGGATCTTCAGGATCTCCTCCATGGCTTACGTTGATAGATGACGAGGCAACAACAGAGGAAACTGTGGATTTTTCTTTTCACTGTTTTCATTTTCTTTTCTCTCGGGGTTTGAGCCCCAAACTCTCGAGGAATTTTCGGTTCTGTGGTGTTAACGCCTTGAGAGGTCGTCGATGACTGCTTTGAATGGACAATGATGATTCACTTTTATAATGACCTCCAGTCTTAGCATTAAAAACAATGCCCATATTAGGCCTTGATGTGCAATCTTATCGTTATAACCTCTCCTCTGAAATTCACCAATTGACCTTCTTGATCAACAATCTTTATTTGGAGATGACCTATTGCCTGTACGGCTATCGGAAGGTAAATGATGTTCGATGGCACTTCAACAATCTTATATCCTGGTGGAACAGTGGGAAAGAATTCATGTAGAGTGTGTACTCGTTCATTGATATATGCTCCCATCGTGATATTGCACTCGACTCGCAGCGAATTGACCTTGAGGATTGTCACTGGTGAGTCAGATTCGTGACTGACATGAGGCGGGAGAATACCTCGTGTAAAGCCCAATAACCGTCCAATAGAATCTTCTGGATCAAAATTTATTGGGTGACTACACTTANATCTTTAGCCAAGACGCGTTTCCAGGCTCTCTCTGTAAGAATTTTGTCTGCCGTGTGTCGTGCAGTTAGGTTATCTCGGTTCTTAGAATAGGCTATAACGTGTTCTTTACAGGCTGCATCAAGTGGATTAATGCCAGGATCACCCCGTTCTAATCGTTTCTGTAGCTTAGTCCCAGGACCACAATACTGATATCCTGGTATGTGCAACTCTACAGGAAGTTTATTGATGATACTGTTCACTAAACCTTTACCTTGACGCCCTCTCTTACGTTTGCACGCTTTCATAGCTGTACAAGGACTGACTAATGATAAGATGAATAACGCGTATTTATATGTTTTCTCAAGAGATCTATAAAATGACGGATATTCATGCTTTCCTGTTCAGTCATAAACTATGCGCTTCAAAGAGCAGAAGACAGCTACCAATCATGAATTTCGATGAGTTATCCCAAAAGAAGAAGAAAGCTAGAGAAAAACGTCATGGTTCTCTATTGCCTGATAGTGTGCGTGCCGTTATATGTGGACCCTCAAATTGTGGAAAAACGAACGCTCTATTAGCGCTCATAGTCCACCCAAACGGTTTGAGATTTGACAATATCTACATGTACTCGAAATCTCTCAATCAGCCCAAGTACCAGTTACTTAAAAGTCTGCTCGCTCCTATTAAAGGAATAGGATATTTCCCATTCAGTGAGCATAATGATGTCATTAAGCCTGAGGATGCTCGACCAAATTCTATCATGATTTTCGATGATATAGCCTGTGAAAAATAGGATAATGTGCGAGCATTATTCTGCATGGGACAACACAGAGATATCATCGATAGTTTCTATCTTTGTCAAACGTATCCCCATGTCCCTAAACATCTAGTGCGAGATAATACCAATCTGCTGATTCTCTTTCGCCAAGATGATATGAATCTTAGACATATTTATAACGATCATGTGAATACTGATATGTTATTTACCGAATTCAAGGACTTATGTGCAAAGTGTTGGAATGAAAGCAAATACAGTTTTATTATGATTGATAAAGATAGTGAAATTGATAACGGTCGATATCGAAAAGGATTTGACAGTTTCTTGAAAAGATAAATACACCCTTTCCAACGAAACTAAAGGTAGTTCATCTGCAAACGTACTCGTGTCAACATGCAGAGTGAAAATTTCAAGAAGGAGACGAATACCTTGCGGAATATTACTCAAGCGAGTGACGCTATTCGCCGCAAGCATAAAATGATAAAACTGGGTAGAGAAACTACTGAGAAGGCTATGAGTGAAGTGCTTAAACCAGTGATAACACCTCTCGAGAAGTTGGTGGATCAAACGAAGGAACCTTTACATAAAACGAAAAGAGAGAAGAAGAAGATATCTAGTACTCCTATGCGGATGCGGAAAACAGAGGACGATGACTATGGAGATCCTTCTCAATATCACTCTCAATATGATCCTTCTCAATATCACTCTC
>NW_021680904.1:4303-4798 GCF_001412515.2 Diachasma alloeum | reverse complement strand
AAAACTCATAATACAAAAAAAATCAAGTTTAAGGTTGGAGATAAGGTGCGCATCAGCAAATACAAGAATATATTCGAGAAAGGATATACTCCTAACTGGACAACGGAAATATTCACGATAAGTCAAGTTGTGAAAACCAATCCTGTCACCTATAAACTCACGGATTATGAGGATAACCCAATTGAAGGTGGATTTTACCAAGAGGAATTAACGAGAGTTACGAATCCTGATGTTTATCTCATAGAGAAAATCCTTCGAAGATGTGGAAATAAAGCCTTTGTTAAATGGCTAGGTTTTGATAGTTCTCATAATAGTTGGATAAATAAAGATGAGTTAAATAATAACTAAGTAAATAAAGAAGATTCCTTTTATAAGGAAACATTTATTATTTTATTTACAATAGCCGTATGGTACAGTATCGTAAGAGTCTGTTAACAATATTCTCTTGTCATCTTCCCAACTCAAAGCTAATTTCCTTTGCTCAACAGTCCTAAC
>NW_021680904.1:0-868 GCF_001412515.2 Diachasma alloeum | reverse complement strand
AGACTGTCTGTGTCGGTGTACATAAGTTTAGCCTTATTACCGAATTCTTTCTTAATGGACTCATAATGGAAATCATAGATAAATATTTTGGATAGATCCAGGATTGAGAAACCGACATAAATAGGTTTATTGAAACACATTTTCGTGCGATCCAATTGAATAATGGCCAAATTATCATTGAAAATTGTGGCACTGTGAAAGTTGGGCTGAGCAATGAGAATCTTCGCTCCCCACCTGCCCTCCCATTTAGTAACCAGCTTTACATCTTTTTGTTTCCTCACATTTTCAATAGTTTTCCCGAAAACTGAGTTATTCATTAATTTGAAAAAAAAATTCTCAAACTCATTCCTAGATTTTTTTCGCAAATCGGTATTGACGTCAATGTAGGGTTTCAGCCATGGCGCTTGATCAAATTCCAGTACTCAGTGAATTTTCGTCAATTTCAACTCTAAATTCAGACATTGCTTAAGATTTTGATAATGAATCACATAATTCCTTTTGGGGAGCAATGTCGTGATTAATTTTTGAATTTTTTTATTCGGGGGAACAATATGTTCCGGACAAAGTGGTAAATCTTTGTGAGTCTCAAAAAGCTCTTTGGGATACTCCAGATCGACTTCAAGGATATACCCTTTGTTTGAATCATCTGGAATTGTATGCACGTTGATAATTGATGGATCAATCNATATGTACGTTGATAATTGATGGATCAATCCACTTGAGCGATCCGTAAGGTAAGTATTGCGACATGGCTGCACCATACAAGTTGTTCATATCGAAATACATTAGATAAGAGGTCGCTTCCATAGGGTTGAACTTCTCTTCCATATACCTATTGTTGGCATGAGCATAACGATTTGAGCATTGA